>NC_091438.1:21027927-21256860 GCF_964237555.1 Oryctolagus cuniculus | reverse complement strand
GCGCCGCAAGGTGGAGGATTAGCCTATTGAGCCACGGCGCCGGCCTCTTTCTTTCTGTAACTCTTTCAAATAAATAAATAAATCTATTACAAAATGAAACAAAAACCAATTATTCATGGATATACAATGACTAAATAGTATTTAGCCTAGACGGTCAGTTTACCTATGCCACTATAATCGTGAGGAGATAAGGTGAATGCCCTCACCCCATAGATGACTTTCACTGCCCTATATACATTAAATGTACCAGATGAAGAAACGTTAGTATACAACCATTATTAAAAGTAGTGAAGAAAAGTCAAATCTGAAAGTGGTTTGTAGAACATGAGCTGGGAGCCCTAGAAGCAGACTACACCAAAGCCTGCTCCTTTCACCAGAAAAGGCTGCACAGCAGCAACTAACCTTCCAGTGTTCTGTGTCTGAAAAGGGGCTTCTCTGTATCAGTCTCACTTGATCCTGCTAATGCTCCGAGGGAGGAAAGCAAACTTACCATGTTCCCATCAACACACTGTCATGCAATATATTAATACTTATCTGATCATATTTCCTGTTAGCTTCTTTAAGGTTCGACTTGCGTTTTCTATTCTTAGCACAAAATACAGCACTCTTTGAATGTACTTCATCAGATTATTTTCTCTTTAAAATCCTCAAGAGACATCCTAACAAGGATTAAGCACTCAAAATGGGACATTCTGATGTATCTATGTTCCACAAAATAAAAACATCTTGCAGTCACTCAGATTTAAGATGGAAGATGTAACAAGAAGCTGGTTATAGCAATCTGGGAGTAATCTACACAGAAATAATGGAAAACAGAAAACTCTTTGATGGGTGGATATGAACTTAAAATTAAGAATAAAAGGCCCTTGGGCCAGCACTGTGGCACAGTGGGTTAATGCCCTGGCCTGAAGCACCTGCATCCCATATGGGCACCGGTTCTAGTCCTGGCTGCTCCTCTTCCGATCCAGCTCTCTGCTATGGCCTGGGAAAGCAGTAGAAGATGGCCTAAGTCCTTGGGTCCCTGCACCCATGTGGGAGACCTGGAAGAAGCTCCTAGCTCCTGGCTTCGGATCAGCGCAGCTCCGGCCATTGCGGCCATTTGGGGAGTGAACCAGAGGATGGAAGACCTCTCTCTTTTTCTCTGCCTCTCCTCTCTCTGTGTAACTCTTTCAATTAAATAAATAAATCTTTAAAAAAAAAAAAAAAAAAAAAAAGAATAAAAGTCCCAAAACCCAGTGCTTGGTATACATCCACAGTTAGAAGAGCCAGCAGAAGACAGATAAAACAGAAATTTATATAATTAAGAAAATAGATATTTTAGGGGCCAGAGCCGTGGCTCATTTGGTTAATCCTCCCCCTGCCGCGCCGGCATTCCATATAAGTGCCGGATTCTAGTCCTGGTTGCTCCTCTTCCAATCCAGCTCTCTGCTGTGGCCCAGGAGGGCAGTGGAGGATGGCCCAAGTGCTTGGGCCTTGCACCTGCATGGGAGACCAGGAGGAGGCACCTGGCTCCTGGCTTGGGATCAGTGCAGTGCTGGCATGGCAGCCATTTGGGGAGTGAACCAACGGAAGGAAGACCTTTCTCTCTGTCTCTCTCTCTCTCTCTCATTGTCTATAACTCTACCTGTCAAATAAAAAAAAAAGGAAAAGAAAATAGATATTTTAAAATAAAAAAGACATTTAATAGGAAAAACAAGAAAATGAAATTTCAAGAAAATGAAATAGTAACACATAACAAATGTAGTAGTCATAAAAATGAAAAAATGACAGGGGAAAGGTAGCACAAAGATTACTAAATAATCCAGATAGTAACCTTAACAGTAGGAAATACATAATATGCTAACACATATTTAACATAAGTAATATTTTTGGAGTAAACTTAAAACATTCAGAAGACAGAATGAAGAGGCACTATATTGGGCATTCACTACTTTTAGAGTAGTGACAGAAATCAGATGGTAGAAAGTTAGGGAATACATGAGTAATTAGTAATGGTTTATATTCATTATTTTAGAAGTAAAACATTCAACAGTAGTTTCATGAGAACTGGAGGAAAATAAATATAATCTAAGGCAAGAGAACGGTAATAAATTCTGAAGAAAAAAGAAAGAAAACTACAGATAAACAGAAATACATGATACTCATCCAAAGGTAACTGTGAGGTATCTCTGAGTATTCCGGAATTCCCAGAAAAGAGCAATAACCAAAATTTCATCAATTATTTTCCTCAAAAGAGTAGTGATTTAGCATAAAACCTATCAGTATAACTAAAAAGACTAAATACTTCAAATGGCTTAATCTACAAGGTTTAACAGGCCTTTCTAAATCCATACATTAAGAAATACCTAAGGTGGGGGCAGTGCTGTGGTGTAGTGGGTAAAGGTGCCACCTGCAATGCCAGTATCCCATATGGGCGATGGTTCCAGTCCTGGCTGCTCCATTATAGATCCAGCTCTCTGCTATGGCCTGGGAAAGCAGTGGATGGCGGCGCAAGTGCTTGGGCCCCTGCACCCATGTGAGAGACCCTGAAGAAGCCCCAGGCTCCTGGCTTCAGATTGGCTCAGCTCCAGCCACTGTGAACATTTGGGAAGTGAACCTGCAGATAAAAGACCTCTCTCTATATCTGCCTTGGCCTCTGTTACTCTGCCTTTCAAATAAATAAATATTTTAAAAAATACTCAAAAGCAAACTGAACTGAATGTGTATAGAAATTTAAAAAAATAAAGAAATATCTGAGGTTAAGTGTATGGATTCCTCAAGTCCTTGGTTTGGCATGAATCAAGTTGAAGGTTAAATTCATGGTTAAGAGGTTAACTTCTTTATACCACAGCAGGTATAAAGAAGTCATTGGATTTAGTTTTTTAAGCATTCTTTTTTGAGAAACTTAATTAATTTTGAAGAACCAAAGACACAACTATAGCTTATAAGAATATCCTCCACTTAATACACTAAAACTAAGTAAAATCCTTATTATTAAAAAAAAAAAAAGTCAGATAATAAGTAACACCCAGGGGCTGGTATTGTTGGTACAATGGGTTAAGCTGCCGCCTGCAATGCTGGCATCACATGAGGGCCAGTTCCAGTCCCACTGCTCCAATTCTGATTCAGCTCCCTGATAATATACCAGGGAAAGCAGAGAAAGATGGCCCAAGTACTTAATCCCCTGTACCCCAGGTAGGAGACCTGGATGAAGCGCCTGGCTCCTGGCTTTGGCTTGGCCTAGTCCTGGCTGTTGCTGCCATTTGGGAAGCAAACCAGTGAATGGAAGATGCCTCTCTCTGTCTCTCCCTCTCTCTCTAACTCTGCCTTTCAAATAAATAAATAAATCAAAAAAAAAAAAAATGCAAACTACACATATTATTAAGGTCCTTGAATTGACTCTCGACAAATACTTTTAATAATGAATTGAAATCAGTTTTACTGCTTTTATAAATCTTACTGCTTAATTTTTAAGATAAAAAAATCACATTCAAACATGTTCTAAAGAGGGGATATAGTCTTTTAAATTTTATTTGAAGTCATTATCTCACGTTTGTGAGCTGTTACAAAAAATAGCACCCTTGTCCAGCCTAAGTACTGAATTTGACAACTTGTAGTAAAAAAAAAATCTCTACCATTTGGCACTTGAAAAAATTAAACTAAATCAGAAAATCTGGATGGTTTGGCCTTGACAGTTACTCTTACAAATAAGGAGTTTGGGTAACAGATTGTCGAAAAGAGTTTATGAATCTAAAGATCCTTCAAAATTAGGAAAAGAAAGAAAAGCCAAAAAATACTTCATCTTAGTATCAACCAACTAACTATATAACAAATATGTTGAATTTGCACATTATAATCAGTACAGTCTGAAGATGTAATGAATTAATACATGGTACTGCATAACTACTATCCAAAAATGCATTTAATATGTTTACAGTAGCATTAGAGAATCCTGTAACCTCTAAATCTCTTATTTCTTCAACTTAAGTTTCCCTGTAACAATTTCTCATAGACCACTTATATTGTTGATATATAATCCTTATAATCCCAGTTTTGTATCTGCTATTGATCAAAAAACAAACTAGTTTTACTAGTCATTTTTGTACCCTTAAGTAAACACTTTTGTTAGTGACTAAACATATTGGTTTTTGAAAGTTTCTGTAATATTTTAATGTAGAACTTGTGTCACAAACCCATTTAACATACTAATGTCAGTTTCATATAGCTTGCCTAAATAATATTCTTTCCTATACAGAGAATATAAAGACAGTTCAGTTTTTTGCCCAATATATTTGACAAAAATTTGTTATATTTATTTTTTTTGTTTTGTTTTTTTTTTTTTGTTTTGTTTTGTTTTGTTTTGTTTTTTTTTTTTGACAGGCAGAGTGGACAGTGAGAGAGAGACAGAGAGAGAAAGGTCTTCCTTTTGCCGCTGGTTCACCCTCCAATGGCCGCTGCTGCAGCCGGCGCACCGCGCTGATCCTGGCAGGAGCCAGGAGCCAGGTGCTTTTCCTGGTCTCCCATGGGGTGCAGGGCCCAAGCACCTGGGCCATCCTCCACTGCACTCCCTGGCCATAGCAGAGAGCTGGCCTGGAAGAGGGGCAACCGGGACAGAATCCGGCGCCCCAACCGGGACTAGAACCCGGTGTGCCGGCGCCGCAAGGTGGAGGATTAGCCTATTGAGCCACGGCGCCGGCTCTGTTATATTTATTTTTTAAATATTTATTTATTTAATTGAAACTCAGACTTATAGAGACAGGAAAAGATAGAGATCTTCCATCAGCTGGTTCATTTCCCAAATGGCTGGGCCAGGCCAAAGCCGAAACCAGGAGCCAGGAGCTTCTTCTGAATCTCCCACATGAGAGGCAGGGGCACAAGAACCTGGGTCATTTTCTGCTGCTTTCTCAGGCACATTAGCAGAGAACTGGATCAGAAATGGAGCAGCCAGATCTTGAATTGCTGCCCATACGGGATGCCAGCGTGACAGGTGGCAGCTTTACCCACTAGGCCACAAATGTTGGCCCCTATCTCTTATTATTGATTACTGGGGTTCTTGCCACCCACGTGGGAGACCTGGATACAGTTCTTGGCTCCAGGCTTTGATTTGGCTTCATTCCTGGTTATTATGAGCATTTGAAGAGTGAATCACAGGATAGAATATATCCCTCTTTGTGTGTTTCTCTCTCCTTGTCACTCTTTCAAATAAATAAATCCTTTTTAAAAATTAAACATAATATAAATATTTGTAACTTTGTCATCTATAGTATTTAAGAAATAACTATTAAGTAATCATTTAATTCAGTAAAATATTAAATGTGTTGATGGGCATACAAAATATAATTGATGAGCATTACAAAAGCATAATTTATAGGGGCTGGCACCATGGCATAGTCAGTAAAGCCATTGCCTGCAGTGTCGGCATCCCATATGAGCGCTGGTTTGAGTCCCGGCTGCTCCACTTCCAATCTGGCTCTCTGCTATGGCCTGGAAAAGCAGTAAATGGCCCAAGTCCTTGGACCCCTGCACCTGAGTGGGAGACCCAGAAGCTTTAGGCTCCCTGCATCTGACTGGCCCAGTTCCAGCTACTGTGGTCAACTGGGGAGTAAAACAGCAGACGAAAGACTTCTTTCTCTCTCTCTGCCTCTCTGTAACTCTTTCAAGTAAATAATCTTTTTTTTTTTTTAAATGATACACTATGGAAACAGTCATCAAAGAGAGCTGATGTGGTTATACTAATATCTGACAAAAGAGATGTTTAAGACAAAACTTACTATTAGAGTCAAAGGACTTCTTTTATTGTGAAAAATATATTATATATAAAACTTACCTTCTTAACCATTAAAAATTTTAAGTTAACGTGTGTATGTGCACACACACAGAGACAGAGACAGAGAGAGAGAGAAGTATCTTACCTTCTGGTTCAGTTCCCCAATTGCCCACACAGCCAAGACTAAGCCAGGCCAAAACTGGGAGCCAGAAACTCAATCCAGGTCTTTCACGTTGATGGCAGGGATCCAATTACCTGAGCCATTACCGCTGCCTTCCAGGTCTGCATAAGCAGGAAGCTGGGATCAGGAGCAGAGCTGGGACTCAAACCAAGGTCTTCCAATATGGGATGTAGGCAATCCAACTGCTTAATCCATCTTGACTGCTATGCTAAATGCCCACCTCATCCACACCTTAACCATTTTTATGTTTAGAGGTCATTAGTGTTAAATAAGTTAACAGTGCTGTGAAACAGATTTCCAAAACATTTTGCACATCTGAAACTCTTTATCTATGAAATAACTCCTCCTCCCTCTCTCTCCAGTTCCTTTCAGGTAACTACCATTTTACTTTGTTTCTATGAACTTAACTACTCTAGATACCATGTATCGCACCCAGTTTGTCTTTTTGTGTCTGGCTTACTTCACTTAGCTTAATGTCCTTATTTTCCTCCATGTTTCAGCATGTGACAGGATTTCCTTCCTTTTCAAGGCTGAGTAATACTCCATTGTACGAATTTGCCACATTTTTGTTTACATATTCAACTACTGATGGACATCTGGATTGTTTTAACTACTTGTCTATTTGGAATTATGCAGCTGATGAATATGAGTGTGCAAGTGTCTCTTAAAGATCCTGCTTTCAATTCTGGATATATACCCAGAAGAGGGATTACTAGACCATATTTCTATTTCTAAAATTTTGAGAAACCTAAATGCCATCTTCCATTGTGGTTGTACCATTTTACAATCTGAACATTGCACAAGGATGCCAATTTCTCAAAATCATCACCATTTTTTTTTATTTTCTCTCTTTTTAAATAAGTAGTCATCCTTATGAGAAAAAGTAACTAAAATATTTTACAATAATAAATGGGTCAGGCCGGCGCCGCAGCTCACTAGGCTAATCCTCCACCTTGCGGCACCAGCACACCGGGTTCTAGTCCCAGTCGGGGCGCTGGATTCTGTCCCGGTTGCCCCTCTTTCAGGCCAGCTCTCTGCTGTAGACAGGGAGTGCAGTGGAGGATGGCCCAAGTACTTGGGCCCTGCACCCCATGGGAGACCAGGAAAAGCACCTGGCTCCTGGCTCCTGCCATCGGATCAGCGCAGTGCGCCGGCTGCAGCGCGCAGGCCGTGGCGGCCATTGGAGGGTGAACCAACGGCAAAGACCTTTCTCTCTGTCTCTCTCTCTCACTGTCCACTCTGCCTGTCAAAAAAATAAATAAATAAATAAATGGGTCAAGCAGCAAAAAGATATGTAACAGTAAATTTATATGCGCTCAACAATATATGAAGGACTAAAATATATGAATTATGAACTGACAGAATTAAAGGGAAAAAGACAATTCAATAATAATACTTGAAGACTGCAATATCCTACTTTCAATAATAGATAGAACTCTGTGTACAAAGTTAACTGAAAATGAATCTTAATGGCAAACGGGACTGGGAAGTGGAGCGGGAGGTGGAGGAGGGGTGGGAGGGCAGGTATAATGGGAAGAAGAACTATATTCCTAAAGTTGTACTTACGAAATTTGTATTTCTTTAAAAATAAATTAATTAATTAAAAAAAATGGGTAGAACTAAACAGAAGATCAGCAAGGAAATATAGGACTTGAATAATACTGAAATTCAACCAGAACTGAGACACAGAGAACACTTGATCCAATCATAAGAGAATATACAATCTTTTCAAGCGTATATGAAACACTCTAAGAATAAGTCATATGCTAGGCCCATTCTCCAATCACAAAAAATTGGATGGAAACACAATCCAGCAAAAGCAAAAGCTGTTAAGTCTTGTCGTTGCAATGGCTTGTTAGCTGTGACACCAAAGCATAAGCAATAAAAGAAAAAAAAATGGATTTCACCAAAACTTGTAGCTTTTGTGCTTTACTAGACACCAATGAGTCAAAAGAGGGGTGGCCGTTGTGGTACAGTGGGCTAAGCTGTTGCTTGGGATGCCCACATGCCAAGTTGGAGTGCCTGGGATGGAGTCACACCTGTTTCCAATCTATCTCGCTGCTAATAAACTTGGGAGGCAGCAGGTGATGGCCTAAGTATTTAATTTCTGCCACTCCCATGGGAGATTCTGGTTTTGGCCTGGACTATGCCTGGCTGGTGTGGGCATTTAGAGAGCAAACCAGTAGATGGAAGACAGACTTACTTCTTTTTCTTCCTGCATTATGCCTTTTTAAAATAAAATTAAAAACAAAACAAAACAAAAAAAACATAGGGGCCAGCGCTGTGGCATAGCAGGTCAAGCCACTGCCTGCAGTGCCAGCATCCCATATGGGTGCCGGTTCAACTCAGCCTGGACTAGACCTGGTCATTGTGGCCATTTGGGGAATGAACCAGATAGGGGATCTCTCTCTGTGTCTCTCTGTCTCTCCCTCTCTCTCTCTGTAATTCTGATTTCAAATAATTTAATAAATAAATAATTAAAAACAAAAAGGAAATACTAAAAGAATAAATGAGCACTTAAGAATGTTCCTGTAATTCTATAAATAAATATTGGGTACTGGGATAAAAGAGAAAAGTAAATGTACAAGGGATCTTCAGAAAGTTAACATAAACTGCATATAATGAAGAAACCTTGCACAGATTTCAAAATTTTACACCAAAATAAACTTATCTTTGGAGCCAGTGTTGTAGCACAGTGGATTAAGCCACTACCTGCAATGCCAGCATCCCACATGAGCACTGGTTCAAGTCTAGGCTGCTCTGCTTCCAATCCAGTTCTCCACTACTGTGCCTGGGAAAGCAGCAGATTATGGCCCAAGTGCTAGGGCCCCTGTCACCCATGTGGGAGACCCAGAAGGAGTTCCCTGATCCTGGCTTCAGTTCAGCCTAGCCCCCCAGCTGTTGTGGCCATTTGGGGAGCAAACAGCAAATGGAAGATTCTTTCTAACTACCTTTGAGATAAAATAAATTTTAAAAAATGCATAAACTTATCTTTCAATTTCATTTTTCCATGAATTTTCTGAAGTTCTCAAATTCTGAAGAGTTACTGTAGATAAGCCAAGCTTATCATCTGACAAGTAGGGATGGATAAAATTTTCTGTGACCTGTTTCTCTTACATAATTTCTTGCTAGGGGTATATGTATGTATACAAACATGTGGGAAAAACTTATTTTATGAAACTTGATTTATGACACTATACTTTTATCTGAGGCTGTGTTTTTACCATGCACAGGTGAATCTTCATCAGCAAACAGGTATGGCTCTATTTCTTTCAAGGAGCTTCTACCTTCAAGTCGGGCAAGCAGCTGACAAATGAAAAGTGAGAAAGAAAACACATTACTTAAAAAATATAAAATTCTGACCAAGATGGCAAAATAGGGAGAGAGTTTACTGCTCTATCTAGGGGAAGATAGATTAAAAAAAAAAAGTGTGGTGAGTGTCATAGGGAAGAGTTAGGGAGAAAATGGCAGAGGAAGCTCCATGCAAATCAGAGGGACATTGTCGATAAACGTGGAGGGTGTGGACACATAGAACTTAGGATCACAGCAGCCAAGAGCCTCAGCACCAGCTTTGGAGAGTGAAGTGAGATCACAGTGCAGCAGCCCAAGCCACTGGCAATAAAGCTGCAAGAAGGGTCTGGTGTGAGTCTGGCTTTGGAACCCTGTGGGGGACAGTGTACCTGCCAACCTAGAGGGGGAAAGAGGGGACACACTTCTCTCTCCCCAGCCACCTGGCACCAGTGTCCTGTAACTAGATGGGGGGTGGGGGGTGGGGGTGGCAAGCGCCACTTTGAACACACACAACAGCTGTGCCAGCTCGTGTCCATGAGCCCAGCAACCAGCAGAGAGGAGATGCCTGATCCTTTTTTTTTTTTTTTTTAAGGATTTATTTATTTATTTGAAAGTCAGAGTTACACAGAGAAGGAGAGGCAGAGAGCGAGTGAGATCTTGCATCTGTTTACTCCCCAGCTGGCCGCAACGGCTGGAGCTGCACCGATCTGAAGCCAGGAGCCAGAATCTTCTTCTGGGTCTCCCACGTGGGTGCAAGGGCCCAAAGACTTGGGCCATCTTCCAATGCTTTCCCAGGCTATAGCAGAGAGCTAGATTGGAAGTGGAGCAGTGGATGCCAGCACTGCAGGCGATGGCTTAACTCGCTATGCCACAGCGCCAGCCCCAGTGCCTGATTCTAGCTGGGAGAACTGACTAGGGGCCGGAAGCTTGTGACTGTGGAAGCCTTGTGTGCTGGGACTGTGAAACACTGTGGTTGCATGTGAGGGCACAGGGTGTGGCTGTGTCTTTGGGCAGTGACTACTGTGGGCAGCTCCATATGCTCAGGGTTCCCTGCTGAGGGTCATCGCTGCAGGATCCATGCTCACACCAGGACTGCACGGATCCTTTGTGTGGTTCTTGTGGCAGTGCGAATGAATATTATACCACTGGGGCTAGCACCCAGGCATTGGTCTCCTTGGAGAAGAGAGGTAAGTATGAGACTATAACAGTGCAGACTCCTATCTGATTTAAAAAACAAAAAAAATTTACCATGCCCAATTTGGGTGTCAGCTTGGACACTCCCCTCACCCTGGAGCACTGAATAGAGCTCCCTGGCCACACCCAGCACAGGCCTCAGGGTATTTACTGAAAGAGCAGACACTCCACCAATCTACAGAGGCATAGTTCAAAGATAAAAGCCATCACAGGGAGAAAAATATAACAAGTATCTCCACAAATGCTGAATAATAAATGCAACAATTCAAGAAACAAAAATAAGGAAGACAACATGATGCCCTCAAAGGAACACAATACTTCAACACTAGAATGTGAAAATGAAGAGACTGAAGAAATGCCAGAAACAGAAATCAAAAAAATTGATCGTAGGATTACTTAGAAGTAATCAGAAGCAAATGCACAAATTAAAGAAATCCATACATGACATGAATGAACATTTTTCCCATGAAATTGAGATTTTTAAAGAGAAATCAAAATGAAATATTGGACACAAAGAAGAGATCTAATTAAAAATACAGTGGAAAGCCTTAGCAACAGACTCAGTGATGCAGAAGAAAGAATACATGAGACAGAAGACAAATCTGAAAATTTTACAGTCAGATCAAAAAAAAAAAAAGAAAAAATTAGAAAACTAAAAAACAGCATTGGAGACTTATGGGATACTATCTGTTAATAAAACGGTAGTCTTATCTATGGTCTACACCCTGAACACCATCCTAGGCTCTAGTCCCCACCACCAAGGCTGGAAGCCAGGTGACCCCATGGCCCAACCACCAGTGTCAGCTCCACCCTCACCCTAGTGGGATTTGCTGCTCCTATTTCCCTGCCCACCCCCCAGCAAAGGTTTAAGAGGACCTGTTCCTGAACACACGGCTCTCTCTCTGTCTGTCTCTTGTTCTCTCTCTTACACTCTCCTTCTCCCTCTTTTCCTTCTTTGCCCAGTCTGTTGGGTTTCCCCTAATAAACCCTTTCCTTTACTCCAGTGTTTGGTATGTTCTGTGGTGGCCTTCCACTACCAAATGACCCAATATATGAGTCTTAGGACTTCCTAAGGTGTGGAAAGAGAGAACGGATTAGAAGGCTTTCTTAGTGAAATAATTACAAAAACTTCCCTAATTTGGAAAGGGACGTTCAAGTACAGGAAGCACACAGAACCCCTAATAGACATGACCAGAAATGATCTTTAATACAACACATTGAAAAATACTCTCCACAGTAAAACATAAAGAAAAGATTCTAAAATGCAGACCAGAGAAATGCCACGTTACTTTCAGATGATCTCTTATTAGACTCACAGCTGACTTCTCATCAGAAACCCTACAGGTTAGGAGAGAATGGCAAGATATATTCCAAGTCTTAGAAAAAAACTGTCAAAAAACTCAAGGGGGGAATGTTAGGAAACTGGCAGTTTTAGCCAGGTGGCCACATGGCCCAGCTACCTGAGCCAGGCTCCACCCCCATCCTAATGGGATTCGCTGCTCCTGCTTCCCGCCCACCCTCAGGTGAAGTTTTAAAAGGGCCTGTTCCTGAACACGTGCTCTCTTGGCTCTTGGTTCTTTTCTCTTGGCTGCTCTCTGCTAGCTCCTCTCCTCTCTGTTTCTTTCTTATACTCTCTTTCTCTCTTTTTCCTTTGCCGCCCCTTCACTCCGGTCTGTAGGGTGTTCCCCAATAAACCCTTTCCCTTAAAAAACACACACACACACACACACACACACACACAACTGTCAACCCAGAGTGCTGTACCCTGCAAAGCTCTCATTTATGAATGAAAGTGAAATAAAGACATTCCAGGGCTGGCACTGTGGTACAGCAGGTAAAGCCACTGCCTACAGTGCTGGCATCCCATATGGGTGCCGGTTTGAGACCTGGCTGCTCCACTTCCAATCCAGCTCTCTGCTATGGCCTGGGAAAGCAGTACTAGGTGGCCCAAGTACTTGGGCCCCTGCACCTGCATGACAGGCCCGGAAGAAGCTCCTAGCTCCGTATGGGTGTGGCTCTGGCCGTTGTGGCCACTTGGGGAGTGAACCAGTGGATAGAAGACTTCTCTTTCTCTCTGCCTCTCCTTCTCTCTCTGTGTAACTCTGATTTTTCAAATAAAGAAAGAAATCTTTAACAACAACAAAAAAAACCTTTTTATAGCAAACAGAAATTCAAAGAATTTGTCACCACTCGTCCAGCCTTACAAAAGATGCTTAAGGATGTGCTAGACACAGATGGAAACATGGTCATCACTATGAAAGAATGTGAAAGCAGAAAATCTCTCAGTAAAAGTACAAAGAAAATCCAAAGTAAACAATAGGAATATTTATGGAAAAATGGCAGAGCCAAGTTGCTACTTATCAATAGTCATCTTGAATGTAAATAGCCTCAATGCTCCAGTTAAAAGATACAGACTGGTCCCGCACCGCAGCTCGCTAGGCTAATCCTCTGCCTGAGGCGCTGGCACCCCAGGTTCTAGTCCCAGTTGGGGCACCTGATTCTGCCTTGGTTGCTCCTCTTCCAGTCCAGCTCTCTGTTGTGGCCTGCATACTTGTGTTCCTCTTTCTGAATTAAACTGTATAATTTTGTGTTTCTTTTTTTTTAAGGTTTATTTATTTGAAATAGAGTTACAGAGAGAGAGAGAGACAGAGAGAGAAAGGTCTTCCATCCGCTGATTCACTCCCCAGTTGGCCACAATGGCCGGAGCTGTGCCCATCCGAAGCCAGGAGCCAGGAGCTGCTTCTGGGTCTGCCATGCAGGTGCAGGGCCCAAGTACTTGGGCCATCTTCTACTGCTTTTCCAGGCCATAACCGAGAGATAGATCATAAGTGGAGCAGTCGGGCCTCAAACTGGCGCCAGTATGGGATGCTGGCACTGCGGGCGACGGCTTTACCCGCCACGCCACATTAGTGGCTCCCATTTATTCTTAAATATTTCACTTGCTGGGCTGGTGCTGTGGCGCAGTGGGTTAAGCCAGCCATCTATAGCATCAGCATCCCATATGTACGCCAGTTTGAGTCCCAGTTGCTCCACTTCCAATCCAGCTCCCTGCTAATGTGCCTGGGAAACCATCGCAGGATAGCCCAAGTGCCTGGGACCCTGCACACATGTGGGAGACCTGGATGAAGCGCCTGGCTTCTGGCTTCAGCTTGGCCCAGCCCTAGCCACTGTAGCCAGTTGGGGAGTGAACTAGTGGATGGAAGATCTCTTTCTCTCTCTGTAATTCTGACTTTGAAATAAATCTTTAAACAAATCCACTTACTGTTTATATACCAAATACTGATGATATGAGTCTATGCTCTTAATAGAATGGATAAGTATAGTTTAGGATATAGGGGAAACTGTCAATTACAAAACATTTACCCTCTTTTTTTTTTTTTTTTTTAAGATTTATTTATTTGAAAGGCAGAGTTGTACAGAGAAAGGAGAGGCAGAGAGAGAGAGAGAGAGGTCTTCCATCCGATGGTTCACTCCCCAGATGGCCTCAACGGCCGGAGCTGTGCCAATCCGAAGCCAGGAGCCAGGAGCGTCTTCCAGGTCTCCCACATGGGTGCAGGGGCCCAAGGACTTGGGCCATCTTCTACTGCTTTCCCGGACCATAGCAGAGAGCTGGACAGGAAGTGGAGCAGCCAGGTCTCGAACTGGAGTCCATATGGGATGCCGGCGCTTCAGGCCAGCGCGCTAACCCACTGTGCCACAGCGAGGGCCCCAACATCTATCCTCTTCTACACTTTAAAATTATCTTTCTAACTTATAATACCTCTTATACAGTTATAAGCTTTCATTTGTGTGCTCCATTCTATTATCAGCTCTATCTTGGGTGGGAAACAGACAAAGGAAAAGGGTGGAGGAAAATTTCTTGAGGAGCTCCACCTGATACATGTCTCTAAAGGTAAGTAGGAATCCATTAGGAGCATGAGGGCATAGGCAGGACTGCCAGGCATATGCGAAAACAGTAGCCAAAGTACAGAGGTTATAAATAGAGCAAGTGGTTTGGAGTGAAGCACTGAGAAGCAGTCTTGTATAGTTAAGAGCAGACAGTTGGGGGCCGATGCTATGGCGTAGCAGGTAAAGCTGCTGCTTGCAGTGCCAGCATCCCATATGAGTGCTGGTCCAAGACCCAGCTGCTCCACTTCCGATCCAGCTCTTTGCTATGGCCTGGGAAAGCAGTACAGGATGGCCCAAGTCCTTGGGCCCCTGCACTTGCGTGGGAGACGTGGAAAAAGCTCCTGGCTCCTGGTTTCAGATCAACACAGCTCCAGCCTTTGCAGCCAACTGGGGAGGGAACCAGTGGATGGAAGACCTCTCTCTCTCCTTCTCTCTCTGTGTAACTCTGACTTTCAAATGAATGAAAGAATGAAAGAATGAAAGAAAGAAAGAAAGAAAGAGCGAGCAGACAATTGAGATTCCAGAACAAGGTTTGCTAGGTCATTTCTCTGGTCCTTAGGTTCCTCATCTGTAAGTGAGAGTAACAAACTGTACCTACTTCCTAAGGTTTTTGAGACTTAAATGTTCCTGGCACAGAGTAAGCACTGTCAGTGTGAGCTATTATCATCTGCATTTCAAACAGACTGTTTTGGTGGTTATTGGGACATAGATTACAGGAAAGCAGACAGAGGTATGGAAAGAAGGCTAGAGTCTGTGATGCTAATCTGTAGGAGAGTGCCTGTGCCATGACAGAAGCAGTTAGGATGGCAGGAAGAAAAACTGGATGACAATTCAAATGTCATAATCAAAGCTGATTGTCAAGTTTCTAGGAAATAAGTATATATTTGACAACCTGTCCATACCGCAGAAGAAATAAAAATAAAGCATATCCCAAATGGGAAGGAAAGTAGTCCCCTTTACTTGCATATGTGTTTTTTAATGGAAGTAAAACTTTAGGAAAAATTTTCCAAAGTAATGAAAAAGCTTTATATATGAAGAAAATCTGAATTGTATTATGTACCAATCAAATGCACCTGTACCTTCAAAAACAAAACTATCTGCCTATGCTTAGATAAAATGGAGACCACAAACATGAAAACAACCTACCCTCACAGAACTTATGGTCTACATCCTTAGAAGATGAGAGTCTATTACAAAAGTAGATAAAAATACAGTTTTTTGTTTTTTTTTAAAGATTTGTCTATTTATTTACTTGAAAGGTTGGGGGGAGAGACAGACACAGAGAGAGAGCTTTGATCCACTGGTTCACTTCCCAAATGCCTGCAGTAGCCATGGCTGAACCAAGCTGAAGCCAGGAGCCAGGAACTCCATTACGATCTCCCACATGGGTGGCAGAAACCCAAGTACCAGGGCCATGATCCAATGCTTCCCAGGTGCATTAGCAGAAAGCTGGATTAGAAGTGGAAGCAGAACTCAGTCCCAGGCACTGATATGAGATTTGGGTATCCCAAGCAGCAGCTTAACTCAATCCGCTGGGCCATGATACCTTACCCAGACAGTGTTTAGAGGATTAGAGCAGAGATTTGGGAGTAAATATTCATGGTCAAAACTATTTTCAGAAAAACACAAAAAGTTAAGACATTATTTGCCTTTTCAATAGGTTCACATTTACACTGATAGAATAAAAAGCAAAGGTGGGTAAAAATGCTAGCACCTAGTACAATCAAGGCAGTAGCACAGTAATGTGTTAGAACACACTATGCACTTACAGTAGAACAGAATAGGTTTATGTAAGAAAAGCCTTAGATGAAGCAGTAAAAATTATTAGCTTTATTAAATTATAAGTACACTTTCTACAATATTGTTTGTGATGACACAGGAAGCACACTGTGTAGTAAATAATTTAACCTTGGTTAAAGAGGTCTGGCCTTTACCTTTGGCTCCCAGACAGCAATCTCTAAACCCTTGGAATGTCCTATCTGATTACAAAGTGTCTTTTGTTTACCTGGGGACTCCGAGGCACACTAGAGTCTTTGAATGTTTGACTTTTGGTGGGGGCTTTGGATCATGTGGTTACCAGATTGACCTTCTAAGGGGCTGGAGGCTGTGGTCAGCTGTATGGACAGTTGGCTATGTCTGCATGGCAAAGGCCCACTAAAGATTCTGGACACCAGAATTTGGATGAGTTTTCCTTGGTTGCCCATTTTCTCTGTTATCATACATTGCTGCTGGGAAATTTAGCACTGCCCACAATTCCACTGGGAGAGGACAAATGGAAACTCCACACTGGGAACTCTCCTAAAAAAAAAAAAAAAAACAAACCTGCAGGCACCAGCATTGTGGTACAGTGGGCTTAGCTGCCACCTGCAATGTGAGCATCCTATGGGTGCTCGTTCGAGTCCCAGCTTTTTTTTTTTTTTTTTTTTTTTTTTTTTTTTTTTTTTTGACAGGCAGAGTGGACAGTGAGAGAGAGAGACAGAGAGAAAGGTCTTCCTTTTGCCGTTGGTTCACCCTCCAATGGCCGCCGCGGCCGGCGCACCGCGCTGATCCGATGGCAGGAGCCAGGAGCCAGGTGCTTTTCCTGGTCTACCATGGGGTGCAGGGCCCAAGCACCTGGGCCATTCTCCACTGCACTCCCTGGCCACAGCAGAGGGCTCGCCTGGAAGAGGGGCAACCGGGGAGTTCCAGCTTTTCCACTCTGATCCAGCTCCCTGCTAATCCACCTGGGAAAGGGGTGCAAGACAGCCAAGTCCTTGGGTCCCTGCCACCATGTGGGAGACCCAGATGAAGCTTCTGGCTCCTGGTTTTGGTCTAGCTCAGCCCTGCTTTTGTAACCATTTAGAGACTAAACCAGGGGGTGAAAGATCTCCCTCTCTCGCTTTATAACTCTGCCTTACAAATAAATTAATTAATTAAAAAAATTTGCAAATGTAAAATAGTGTTATTTTTACTTTTTGTTGTTTAGGAAAATATAACTATTTTTCATAAAAATGTATATTTATTATAATATTCAATGAGTTAACTGTCACTTGTACATGAATGCAAATATTTTACATTTCTCAGTTTCATTAAGATATAATCTACATAAACAAAAAATTCTTTGGGACCTTCAATATTTTTTTTTTTGACCTTCAATAATTTTTAAAAGTGTAATGTAGGGGCTAGAGTTGTGGCCTAGCAGGTAAAGCCACTACCTGCAGTGCTGGCATCCCATATGGGCACTGGTTCAAATTCCAGTTACTCCACTTCCGATCCAGCTCTCTGTTATGGCCTGGGAAAGCAGTAGAAGATGGCCTAAGTCCTTGGGCCCTTGCACCCGAGTGGGAGACCCAGAAGAAGCTCTTGGCTCCTGGATTTGGATTGGCCCCACTCCGGCCATTATGGCCATTTGGGGAGTGAACCAGCTGATGGAAGATTTCTCTCTCTCTCTGCCTCTTCCTCTATGTAACTCTGCCCTTCAAATAAATAAATCTTTTTTTTAAAGTAAAATGCAATTTTTCCTAAGATTTTATTTATTTCTTTAAGAGGCAGAATTATAGACAGAGGAAGAAACAAAGACAAAGGTTTTCCATCCTCTGGTTCATTTCCCAGATGGCTACAATGGCTGGAGCTGGGAAGCCAGGAGCCAGGAGCTTCTTCCGGGTCTCCCACATGACACACAAGTGCAGGGGCCCATCCAATTGGGCCATCTTCTGCTGCTTTCTTAGGCCATTAGTAGAGAGCTGGGTCAGAAGAGGGACAGCCGGGACACAAACTGGCAACCAGATAGATGCCAGCATCACAGGTGGAGGCTTAGACTACTATACCACAGCACCGGCCCCGTAATGTAATTTTTTTTTTTTTTTTTTTGCCAGGCAGAGTCAGACAATGAGAAAGACAGAGAGAGTTATAGACAGTGAGAGAGAGACAGAGAGAAAGGTCTTCCTTCTGTTGGTTCACTCCCCTAATGGCTGCTACGGCCGGCGCTGTGCCGATCCAAAGCCAGGAGCTGGGTACTTCTTCCCAGTCTCCCATGCAGGGACCCAAGCACTTGGGCCATCCTCCACTGCCCTCCCAGGCCACAGCAGAGAGCTGGACCGGAAGAGGAGCAACCAGGACTAGTACCTGGCACCCCAACCGGGACTGGAACCTGGGGTGCCGGCGCCGCAGGCATAGGATTAGCCTAGTGAGCTACGGCGCCAGCCTGTAATGTAATCTTAAAGACCAAAAATTATGAGAAACACTAAATTAAAAGATTCAAGGAGTCCAGCTTGACAAATAGACAAAGCAATGTTCATGGATAAGACGAAGCATATAAAACAACTATAAAATGTCTCTAAAGCATGTGCATAAATGAATAGTGTACTCAAGACAATTAGTGTGCAACGTTACTTACTCCAAATGTTTACTATTGCTGTCATTGTTCAAAATATTTTAGAACCGTCCTCTCAGAACTCCTTGTAAGATAGTATTCACTATCTTACACTGCTGGCGTAGTGATGCAGAAGGTTAACCTAACCCTCAACTTGCAGTGCTGGCATCACATATGGGCGCTGGTTCGAATCCCAGCTGCTCCAGCACTATAGTGCAGTGCGTTAAACTGCACTTGCAGTACCCACATCCCTTACTGGCACCAGTCTGAGCCTTGGCTGCTCCACTTCTAATCCATCTCCCTGCTAATGGCACCTGGAAAAGCAGAGGATGACTGCCCAAGTTCTTGGGTCCCTGTTACCTATGCCAGAGACCAGCATAGAGTTCTAGGATGTTCTGGGCATTTGGGAAGTCAATCAGCAGATGTAAGGTCTCTCTTTTTCTCTCTCACTTTGCCTTTTGAAAAAATAAATAAATCTTAAAAACAAACAAACAAACAACAACAACAAAAAAAACCAGCAGCTCCAAGGTATAGTCACCTAGTAATTTCAGAAGTACAGTGTCCAGGGTAAAGGGAAACAAAAAATTCTACTTGACACGATAGTATCAGGCAATCAGAATTTGGTGATGGTAGCCATTAAGATAATTCAGTATCTGAGGAGGACTGGTTTCCCATACTAAAATCTACAGATATTCAAAAAATTTCACTAAATTTGCATAAAATCTATCTATCTATATATATATCCTGCTGTATACTTTAAATCATTTCTAAATTACTTATAATACTACGTAAAGTTATATAAATACTTGTTATACTGTATTATTTAGAGAATAATGAAAAAAGTTTGTACATGTTCACTACTGATAAAATCATTTTTTTTCTGAATATTTTTCAACTAGAGTTGTTGAATGTACAGAGGCAAACTCATGGCTGTTATTTCTCTTGATTCTCTAAGCAACTTTTGTGAGGCTAAATTTCCTGTATAGGAAAGAAGATACAGTGGATGTCACAATTTTAATCTATTTGGCAGCTTAACTAGCATTGCAAATTAATACATCTGACATTTGGACTGCAAATTATTATCTTTTATGTTTTCATTATCATTAACAGCAGCTATTTAAAATAGCTAATACTTGTGGTTACTGTAGTATCAGCAGTATGTACTTTAATACATTATCTCCTTTAATTGTTATTACTCTATTTTCTTTTACATAAAATACCTTTCATTTTTATTATCTGAGAAGCATAAATAGAGAGGCAGAGAGAGAGAGAGAGCAAGAGCACTGCCAACTATTGGTGCCACTCTCCAAATGTCTACAACATCTGGGGCTGGACCAAGCTGAAGTCAGGAACCTGAAGCTCAATCTAGGTTTCCCATGTGGCTGACAGGAACCCAAGTACTTGAGCCATCACCTGCTACCTCCCAGGGTGCACCTTAGCCGTAAGCTAAGATCAAGAGTGGAGCTAAGACACAAACCCAAGTTCTCTGATACAGGATGTAGATGTTTCATTTGCTAGGCCAAACTCCCACTCCATTACTCTATTTTTCAGATGGGAAAATCTAGTAAATGACAGAGCCATGATTTCACCAAGATCTCTTTTGATTACCAAACCTGAAAATCTTCCATTATGATAAATACCGCAAGTCAGTATCACTGAGTCTACCCAAATCTAAGTACAGGCACTAAATTAAGTGTTTGGACCTATTAAAATGCAGGTCAAAATCAATCTGAGACCCTGTCTTGGGAATTAAGCTGACTTCTTTAAGCCATCTCTCCTAGTTGAAACTCCAACCCCAACAAGGAGCCCCAAATGTTTTCAGCAATAGTATCATTACTGGAAAAAGTATAGTCTTCAAAAGGAATAGAACAAATTATATAGGTAGTCAGCAGTAAATATTCTTATGGTCAAGTGTGTTCCAGGAATTGAGGTAAGTGCTGAAGATACATGGATATACCAGACACAGTTCCATAGTTCCTGTCCTCAAAGAATTTAATGAAAGGGCCAATGCTGTAGTGCAATAGGTAAAGCCACCACCTGCGATGCCTGCATCCCACATGGATACCAGTTCACATTCTTGCTACTTCACTTCTGATCTGGCTATCTGCTAATCCACCTGGGAAAGCAATGGAAGACAGACCAAGTACTTGAGTGCCTGCCAGCTATGTGGGACACCCGGATGGAGTTTCAGGCTTCTGGCTTTGGCCTGGTCCAGCTTTGGCCATTGTGGCCATTTGAGGAGTGAACCAGCAGATGGAAGATTTATTTCTCTCTTCTTAATTCTGCTTTCAAATAAATAAATAAACATTAAAAATAAATTTAAAAAATTTTGAAGAATTTTAAAAAAGAATTTTATGAGGGATAATTGAAAATTTTTAAAGGATTTCTTTATTTTATTTCAAAGTCAGAGTTAATGGAGAGAGACAGACAGAGATCTTCCATCTGCTGCCCCAAATGGCCTCAATGGCCTGGGCTGGGCCAAGCTGAATGCAGGAACCAGGATCTTCATCCAGATCTCCCACATGGGTGCAGGGAGCTAGCTGGATCTTCCACTGCTTTTCTAGGCGCATTAACAGTCCATCCTAATCTAGGTGAGAAGCACCTTTGATTTTGACTGAACTACTGTATTTATTTAAGGTATATACAGTAGTCCCCCCACTGATCCTAGGTTTCACTTTTTGTGGTTTCAGTTACTTGTAGTCAATCAAGGTCCAAAAATATTAAATGGAGGGATAGGCATTGTGGCACAGAGGACTAAGCTACTGCCTGGGACAAACCGTATCCCATATTGGAGTGCCTGTGCTTGAGTTTCGCTGTTTCCAACGTGGCTTCCTGCTAATGTGCCTGTGAGGCAGCAGATAATGGTTCAAGTACTGAATCCCTGCCACCCATGTGAAAGACTCAATTGGACATCCTGGACTTCCTGGATCTGGCCTGACCTATTCCCCAACTATTGTAGGCATTTGGGGAGTAAAACAGTAGAAAGAAGACTTCTTTCTCACTATTGCTCTGCCTTTCAAATAAATAGAAATGAAATAACATTTTAAAAACATTAAATGGAAAATTCCAGAAACAAACTCATATGTTTAGAATCGCACACTGTTCAGAGTAAGTAACATGATGAAATTTCAAGTCATGTCACTCAAACCTGCCTGTCACTCCTTTGTCCAGTGAATATTCCTTTGCACTGTGTACAACACTTACTATTATGAATTGTGATACCACAGTGCTTGTGTTCAAGTAACCTTTACATAGTTTATTTAGTAATGGCCCCAAAGTACTACAGTAGGGATGCCAGCAATTCAGATATGCTAAAAAGAAGCCATAAAGGGCTTCTTTAAGCAAAAATGTTAAAATTCTGGATCTAGGGAGGAAAAAAAAACCTGTATGCTAAGATCTAAAGTAAGAATCAATCTTCTATTTGTGCAATTATGAAGGAAAAAGAATTTTGTGTTAGTTTTGTTCTTATTTCTCAAACTGCAAAGTTATGGCTCCAGTGTGTGACAGTGCTAGGTAAGATGGAAAAGACATCATATCTGTGTATGTAAACAATAAAAAAAACATAATATATATAGGGATTAGTACTATCTATGGTTTCTGGCATCCACTGAGGATCCTGGAACATAGCCCCTGCTGATAAGGGGCAACTACTCTGTCTCTAAAGTAATTTTTAAAAACTAAAAAAATAAAGGAGACTAAATGTACTAGTCAAAAAATAATTTAGGAAGTTATAACAGACTGTGCTTCAAAATTTTATGCAGACAGAAAAGTCAACTTTATGCAGGATGCTAGCTAGAGAAGGAAAGCATTACATCAAAACTGCAGGAGTGTTCTGATGGCAGAACACTCATTACTTCACTGGTATGGGAGGAATCCTACTGGAGAAACACTTCAGTGTATTTTTCCTTCCTCTCCTCTCTTTCCCAAGAGAGTAGAGCTCTTCTAATGTCTAGTGGGTTATTTTATTTTTGTTTTAAAAGATTTATTTATTTATTTGAAAGAGAGAGAGAGAGACTGACTCTCCAAATGGGTACAATGGCAGGAGCTGGGCTGATCTGAAGCCAGGAGCTTCTTCCGGGTCTCCATGTGGGTGCAGGGCCCCAAGTACTTGGGCCACCTTCTGTTGCTTTCCTAGGTACATTAGCAGGAAGCTGGATTGGAAGTAGAACAGCTAGGACTTGAACCAGCACCCATATGGGATGCAGTGCTGCAGGTAGTAGCTCTACCACTACCAACACAATGAAGGCCTCTCTAATGGGTAATTTTAAAGCAGGAAGTAGACATGCACTGATCTACCTTTCCTGCATGAAGCTTGCCTGCATGAAGCACATATTCTCCTCTGTTCCTTCAGGCCCTACCTTTGACAGAGGCAGGTCCTTAAGAGTCCTAAGTGAAGAAAATGCTTTAAGGAGATTTGAGATCAATAGTGGAAAGTCCAGTATGATGAAGACAAAGAATGAGTTCTGCATTGGCAACATAAAGGTCACTGATAACTCTGAGAAGAATGCTTTTGGTGTTTTAGTTGGAGAAGAGATGCAGAATATACTGGGCTAAAGTATTATTGAGAGATAAGGAAGCAGAAGCAGAGCACAAGCAGTTCTTTGCTGTGATAAGGAGCATTCAGGGATTGGAGGGGAAGTGTATCGAGGGAGATCATTCTTTTTCCTTCCTTTCTTTTTTTTTTTTTTTTAAGATTTATTTTATTCGGCCGGCGCCGCGGCTCACTAGGCTAATCCTCCACCTAGCGGCGCCGGCACACCGGGTTCTAGTCCCGGTGGGGGGGCCGGATTCTGTCCCGGTTGCCCCTCTTCCAGGCCAGCCCTCTGCTGTGGCCAGGGAGTGCAGTGGAGGATGGCCCAGGTGCTTGGGCCCTGCACCCCATGGGAGACCAGGAAAAGCACCTGGCTCCTGGCTCCTGCCATCGGATCAGCGCGGTGCGCCGGCCACAGCGCGCCGGCCGCGGCGGCCATTGGAGGGTGAACCAACGGCAAAGGAAGACCTTTCTCTCTGTCTCTCTCTCTCACTGTCCACTCTGCCTGTCAAAAAAAAAAAAAAAAAAAAAAAGATTTATTTTATTCATTTGAAAGGCAGAGAGAGGAGACAGAAAGATCTTCCTTCCTCTGGTTCACTCCCCAGGTGGCCGCAAAGGTTGGGCCTGGGCCAGACCAAAGCCAGGAGCCAGGAACTTCATAGAGGTCTCCCACATGGGTGCAGAGGCCCAAGAACTTGGGCCATCTTCCACTGCTTTGGCAGGGAGCTAGCATTGCAGGTGGTAGCTTTACCTGCTATGCCACAATATCAGCCTCAGTCTTTCATTTTTTAAAAATTTATCTATTGTTTTCAGTTGCGATGCTGATGGAAAAAAATGGTAGAAAAGAGGACACAGAAGCAGAGAAAAATGACCACAGAGTGGGATTAACTGCAGGAGTGATGTCCTTGAGGAGGACTGGGATGGATGCACTCTCTATCACAAGTAGAAAAGTTGTCCCTTTTTAGGAGCAAAAATTATTCTATTGTAAGAGGAGGGGATTCAGAGAAAAAGCAGTACATATATTATCATAGAAATTTGATGAAAAAGCAGAATTTTCATATTAATATTTGATAAAGTAGACTTAGAGCAAAGAAAATTACTAGAGACAAAGGACATTACATAATGATTAAAGGATCAATCCACCAGGAGGATGTAACGATCCTTAAAGTACACATATCAAACAGAGCCTCAAAATACATGAAGCAAAACTAATAGAGCTGAAAGGAGAAGCATAAATCCACAATTATAGCTGGAAACTCAATACCTACCTCCTTATAAATGACAGAACTACTAGACAGAAAATCAGCAAGAACATAAAAGATCTGAACAGCACACTCAACCCAACAGGCTCTAATTCACATAAATAGTGCAGTTCACCTGACAACGGCATAATACACAATTTTCTCAATTGCCTGTAGAATATTCATCAAGATAGAGATATCCAGGCCATAAAACAAACCTCAAGAAATTTAAAAGAATTGAAATCATATACAGTGTTCTCTGACCATAATGAAACAAATTAGAAATCAGTAACAGAAAAAATTAGAGCATTCTCATCAAATATCTTGGAGCAGACATTTGGCACACTGGATTAAGACATCATTTGGGGGGCTGGCGCTGTGACCTAGTAGGTAAAGTTGCTGCCTGTGACACTAGCATCCCATTTGGGCATTGATTTGGGTTCTGGCTGCTCCACTTCTGATCCAGCTCCCTGTTAATGGCTTGGGAAAAGCAGCAGAAATGGCCCAGGTGTTTGGGCCTTTGCATCCACATGGAAGATCTAAAAGAAACTCCTGGCTCCTGGTACCAGTCTGGCCCAGCACTGGCAGTTGTGGCCATCTAGGGGGTAAACCAATAAATGGAAACTCTCTATAACTCTTTCAAAATAATTTTTTTTAAAAAAAAGATCTCACTTGGGATGCCTCCACCCCACATGAGGGGGCCTGGGTTTGAATCCCAGCTCCAATTCCAATTCTAGTTTCCTGCTAATCTACACCCTGAGAGGCAGCAGATAGATGATAGCTCTAGTACTTGAGTCCTGGGATACTCAGATTTGGTTCTGTGCTCCTAGCTTGGACCTGGCCTAGCCAAAGTGGGCATTTGTGGGGGAGATTCAGCAGATGGAAGATCTTTTTCCTTTTTAAACAAAATTTTAAAAATTTAAAATCCTCCCTTTTTTTTTTTTTTTTTTTGACAAATGAGGCAAAGTCCAAAGAGGGAATAAAATGAAGGCATGAAATTCAACCACTAAACAAGTATTATTGAGTACAGCCTGTAAGCTAAATATCGTTTTAAACCCTGGACCTATGGGAGGAGACCCAACAGAGAACAAAGTCTGCTCTTATGAACTTTAAATGGCAGAGGCAGGAGATGGGAAGACAACATAAACAATATGAAATGTCAGGTGTAACAAGTGCTAAGGAGGATAAGAGAGTAAAGATTGACTGTAGGAAGAACTGTGTTACAGTGGGCGATCAGGAAAGGACTCTCTTGTGAGTTGACATCTGAACAGAAACAGAACTCATGTGAGAAAGTAAGCATGTGAATTTCTGAGGGAAGAACAACCTTGGCAGAATAAACAAGAAGTGCAAAAGGCGGGGGGGGGCATCCCAATCTGTGAGCCTGGTTGAGTCCCAGCTCTGCTCCCAATCCCAGCTTCCAGGTAACGTACACCCTAAGAGGCAGCAATAGTTGGGTCCTACCATCTGCTTGGTAGGGCCTAGATAAGAGTTCTGGGCTCCTGGCTTCAACCTGGCCTGCCTGGTTGTGGCAGGCATTTAGAGAATGAACCAGTAGATCACAGATATGTGTCTGTGTTTCTGCCTTTCAAATTTAAAAAAAAAAAAAAAAGGTGCAAAAACCTGAGGTTGAATTGTATTTGGCATATTCAAAGAAACACGTGAAGAAGGATGACAGAGAACGTAGATGAGTAGATGAAATTTAAAAAGGCAGCAGATATCCGAGGTTACAGGTGGAACTGAAAGGCAAATCACTTAAGAAATGGCAGAGTCTAGACTTTTCTTTCTTTTTTTTTTTTTTAATAAACGATACGTGAGGAGCCTCTGGAAAGCTCTGAGCAGCAGTGTCTGCCTATGTTTTAAATGGATCACTCTAGATATCATGTGGAAAATACACTAGTCTAAGAGGCAAGGTAGGAAGCAAGCCAATTAGCATACTGCAATAAAGTAGGTGATGGAGACTATGAATAGGAATGGTTGCAATAAACATAGTGAAAATGGTCAAATTCATGATGTATTCTGAAAAAAAAGTAGAACGTATTAATGAAATGGATGTGAACTGATCTAAGAGAAAAAGTGGATCCAGGGATGACTCCAAGGTGTCTGGCTTATACAACAGGTATAATACAGTTACCAACTAAGCTAGGGAAGACAAGAGAAGAAGCAAGTTGAGGTGGAGTATATGGGGGTGCTGGTAAGTAAACCAAGTCTTCAGTTTGGGACATACTAAATTTTTTCTTCCAATTCTTTAATTTTGTAAAAATCTCAAGCCTACAGAGAAACTATCAGAATTGTACAATGAACATGCATATTCTATACCTAGATTCATTAATTACTGTTTATCAAATTTAACTTTTTCTGTTGCTAAACCAAGTCCCCTCAAATACTTAATATGTACCTCTTAAGAAAATCACATTCTTCCTCATAACCAAATTACAATGAGCTTGCTCATAAATTTAACAAGAGTAAAAATACTCTTCTATAATACAAACTATTGTACTTTCCCTGAATAAGGAGTCAATCAAGGATGAACATGTTAAGTGTGGAATGCCTATTAAACATACATGTCGCTATGTCAAGAGGAAAGTAGAGAGGCCGGCATTGTGGCACAGTAAGTGGGTTAAGTTGCTTCCTGAGACACCAGCATCCCATATGAGCACTGGTTCGAGTCCCAGCTGTTCTGCTTCCAATTCAGCTCCCTGTTTATGCATCTGGGAAAGCAATGGAAGATGGCCCAAATGCTTGGGCCCCTGTACCCCAGGTGGGAGATCCAGGTAAAGCTCTTGGCTTTGGCCTGATCCAGTCCTGGCTGTTGCTGCCATTTGGGGAGTGAACCAGCAGATGGAAAATCTCTTTTTCTCTCTCCCTCAATGTAACTGCCTTTCAAATAAATAAATAAAACCTTAAAAATAAAAATAATAAATAAAAGAGGAAAATACAACATGTTTCTGGGATTCAGGGGTAAGGCTGGATTTTATAACATATTTTATAGTGAACGAGTAAATTACCAGGGAAATCTAATTGGACTGGGGGATCTATTTGAGGTTGATGATTCTAAACACAAAATGAAATCAATCATCCTTTGTAATTTTTCCTCTAGCGATATTCAGCTCAGTGGGTGTTGATACACTAAAAATACAAAGTTGAGTTTACTGATGGCTAAGCAAGTAGACTAGAGGGCTAAAGAGGCAAAGAAGTTGGTGATATTTATAACAAAATAATTATAACAATAGAGCATGGATTCTACTCTGGGTAAGAAAGGGAGACAGAAGGAGATAAACACTGTTCCGAAAGTCTGTGATTAGGGGTGGGCATTTGACACAGCAGTTAAGTCATTGCTTGGAACACCTACATCCCATAGGGGAATGCCTGGTTTGATTCCCAGCTTCTCTGCTTCTGATCCAGCTTCCAGCTAGTGTGCATCCTGGGAGGCAACAGATGATACTCAAGGGCTTGGGTCCCTGCCACATAGTGAGCTGCATCTCCAGAATCTGTTAAAAGGTAATACTATTTGCAATTTTGTTTGTTTTAAAGATTTATTAATTTATTTGAAAGGCAGAGATACAGAGGGAAAGGAAGAGAGCGAGAATCTTCCAATCTTCCATCCACTGGTTCACTCCCAAACAGCCAAAACAGCCAGGGCTATGACAGGCCAAAGTCATGAGCCAAGAGCTTCACCCAGGTCTCCCATGTGGGTACAGGGACCCAAGTACTTGGGCCATCTTCTGTTGCTTTCCTAGGTGCATTAGCAGGGAGCTGGATTGGATATGGCACATCCAGGAATAGAACCAGCACTCATATGGGATGCTGGTGCTGCAGGTGGTGGCTTAACCCACTGAGTCACAGTGTTGGCCCTTAAAATTCTGTTTTCTTGAAGACCTCGTATGAAGCTGTCTTTCTCCTACTACTCACAAGGTTAACGTCCTACTTTATAAGATTATAACTCCAGTGAACTAAAACTTTAAAGTACCCTTTTGAGATTTTTGGAATAGTTTATATCTTCAGATATCTTCAATGCAATGCCTCCAAGCAGAGCTCATAAATTAATAAACAGAGAAAGAAAACAGCATCCTAACAAATTAAGCAGCAGCTATACAGTTAAAAAAGACACTTAAAAGAGAATAGACTTGCTTAGTTGGTTTTGTTAATAAAAAGAAAAAAAGAATAGCACCAATTGCTTAACTTCCTACTCTTTTCCCCTCATCCTACTCTACTGCAAATAATACTAGCTACGCAACCCTACTTAAGATTGTCAGACAAACATGGTAGGCAAAGGATATAATAATAATAAAAAAAAGATTTATTTTATTTATTTGAAAGACAGTTACAGAGAGAGGTAAAGAGAGAGGTCTTCCATCCACCAGTTCACTCCTCAGATGGCCGCAATGGCCATAGCTGCACCGATCCAAAGCCAGGAGCCAGGAGCTTCTTCCAGGTCTCCCACGTAGGTGCAGAAGCCTAAGGACTTGGGCCATCTTCTACTGCTTTCCCAGGCCATAGCAGAGAGCTGGACTGGAAGAGGAGCAGCCGGGACTAGAACCAGCGCACGTATGGGATGCTGGCGCTTCAGGCCAGGGTGTTAACCTGCTGCGCCACAGCGCTGATCCCAAGGATATGATGCTCAATTGTTTGTTCTATGACTTGACTGTGCTAGACTCCTCATTTTTGGATGCTAGGCTTGCTCTGACTACAAAAAGTCATCCGAGTTTAACCTGTGTTTTAAATTATCATTTAAATAAGTAACGTTTGAAACAGGCATTGTAGCCCAGGGGGTTAAGCCATGGCTTGGGAGGCCAGCATGAGTGTATGGGATCTAGTCTGACTTCTGCCTCTGATCCAGCCTCCTTTTGATGCACACCTTGAGAGGCAGCAGATAGTGGCTCAGGTACATGGGAAATGTGGATGGAGCTCCTGGCTCCGGGTTTTGGCCTGGCCCAGCTCCAGCTGTTTTGAGCATTTGGGAAGTAAACCAGTGGATACAAGATCTCTGTCACTCTGCCTTTTAAATAAATAAAAACAAATAAATAAACTTTTAAAAATGTAAGTAAGGGCTGGCGCTGTGGCGCAGTGGGTTAACGTCCTGGCCTGAAGCGCCGGCATCCCATATAGGTGCCAGTTCGAGACCCAGCTGCTCCACTTTCCATCCAGCTCTCTGCTATGGCCTGGGAAAGCAGTCGAAGATGGCCCAAATCCGTGGGCCCCCACGCCCACGTGGGAGACCCAGAAGAGGCTCCTGGCTTCGGATCGGCGCAGCTCTGGCCATTGTGGCCAATTGGAGAGTGAACCATCGGATGGAAGACCTTCTTTCCCCTCCCTACTGCCTCTCCACTCTCTGTGTGTAACTCTGACTTTCAAATAAATAAATAAATCTTTAAAAAAAAAAAAAAAGTAAGTAAGCCTTTAACTGTAGCAGTTCTTATACTAAGAAGTGGCTTTTCTGTTAAGTTGCAGGAGTTGTCAACCTATGGCCAACAAGCCAAATCCAAAAGCTTAAAAGTGAAACACACTCAAGCTCATTTGCTTACTATCTATGACTGCCTTCACGCTGGAAGAGAACAAAAAAGTTGTGACAGAAACTGCATGGCCTGCAAAAAGTAAATATTAACTATCTGGTCCTCATAGAAAGTTCGCTGACTTTCAGCTGACTGAAGCAATCCTCTTCCTCGCTGTATAAAAGATCCTTTTTACTCCACCTATTTTTCAGGGCTTCCTTGCCAACACTGTTCTACCTTTTTGTTCCAATGTACAGAACTATTTGCTGTTCCCCTACATAGCTATGCTCTTAATTCAAAACCTCTGTTTGCTACTCCTCTCCTTGCAAAAGCACTGCAAATGGTCCTACTTTAGTTAAAATAATTTCTTTAGGGGGCCAGCATTGTACAGGAGTTTAAGCCATGGCATGTGATTTCAACATCCTATATCAGAGTGCCAATTCCAGTCCTGGCTGTTTGGCTTCCCATCCAGTTCCCCGCTAACATGTCTGGGAAGGTAGCGGAAGATGGCCCAAGTACTTGGGCCCCTGGAACCCATGTGGAGACCTAGATGGAGCTCCTGACTTTGGCCTAGACTACACCTGGATTTTGTAGCCAATTGGGGAGTGAACCAGCAGATGGGAGAGCTTTCTCTCTCTTGCTCTTCCTTTCAAATAAAGGAATAACTAAATCTTTTAAAACTTTTTTAGAAAAACAAAACAAATAACCTCCCCAAACTCCAAGTTATCCCCTGCAGTTAGTCTTTGATTACACCCACTCCTTTGTTGGACAGCATGCTTTTACTACATATCTTGTAACTTTAAAAATTCTTTACAATTATTGATTTAAGAGGCAAAAACAGAGAGCAAATTCCCACCCTTGGCTCAGTATCCAAAGGTCTGCAGAGAAGGCTTGGCCGCACAGAAGCCAGGAGCCAAGGACTTAATCCAGGTCTCCCAGGTAAATGCCAGGAACCTCATTACTCGAGCCATCCCCTGCTGCATCCCAGGGATTTCATTAGCAGGAAGTTGGGATCAAGAGTGGGAGGAGGGTATGGAAGGAAGTCAGGTACTCCTAAGCAGGATGCGTCGGTCATCTTACCTGGCATTTTAAGCCCTAGGCCAACCGTCAGGAGCGCTGCAATTCCCACAGCAGCCTCCCTTCCTTAGTGACAGCTGTGTCTTGTTTCTTACTCCTACTCCTTAACCAGTGATTGATACACAATAAGCGCTGTACACTTAAGTGTTCCATTCCTGAATCAATTCTTATTTTTAAAGATTTATTTATTTATTTGACAGGCAGAGTTCCAGAGGGAGAGGGAGAGGGAGAGATCTTTCATTCACTGGTTAACTCCCCAAGAGGCTGCCACTGGCCAGAGCTGGGCCAGGCTGAAGCCCGGAGCTTCTTCTGGGTCTCCCACCAGGGTGCAGGGGCCCAAGGGCCTGGGCCATCTTCTGCTGCTTTCCCAGGCGCATTAGCAGGGAGCTGGCTGGGCAGTTGAGCAGCCTGGTCTCCAACCGGCGCCCATAAGGGATACGGGTGTCACAGGCTGTGACTTAACCCCTTGCGTGGCAATGCCCTGAATGAATTATTGCAGGGCGTCAACCGGCTGCTGTGGCTCCAGAGATACTGGAAATGTATCCTGGGATATCGAGGGCTGGATGCCACAGGCAGAGGTATGTGGACCACACGGAGACGGTGGCGCAACCCATTCAAATACCGGCAGTGCCGGAAAAGCTTCCGTAAACGCTCCAACTGGTGACCTCTTCCCTTTCCTAGCTTCTCCTGAATAGTTTGCCATCTCTGACGGATATTAATTGGATACAGGTTTCAGACCATAATCCTTGATAATTGGGACCTCATATTTTACACAAATCTGGGAACGAACGTAGTAAACCCTGCACCACTGCTCGGACCTCCCGGAAGGCTCCCAGCTCCGAAGCAGCCAACTCGTGGGGCGCGGCGAGGGTGCGGCTAGCGGGCGCCCCGTCCCTGGTCCGTCCCTGTCCGGCCAGTCCCAGAGCGGACGCTGCCCAGGCCGCGCCGCCCCGACCCAGCGGCCCTGTTCTCTTCTCCCACGTTCCCATCCCGACAGCTCTCACCTCGGTCCCGGACTCAGACCGATGGAAGTCACTACACATCGCCCCGAAGGCTCAGCGCGCGAGGCACTCAACTTTCCCGCCACCAACGCCATTGACCAACAGCTAGAGGACCGAAGCCAGTCAGACCAGGCCACCCGCTGCCCCGCGGCGCGTGCGCACTGCGCCCGGCCGGCGCCGGCGAGGAGGGAGCATGCGCACTAGAGCCGTGTCGTCAGACTTCGGCGTCGCGCGCCGGGCTGTCTTCCGTCTCCTTGGAGACCGAGCGTCCTGTACTCCGATTCCTTTTTGTTGGGTGAAAATAACAGCATATACTTAACTTTTTCCCCATGTACTTAACAGATTTTAATTTTTAAAGTTACGTTTACTTAGCAGTGAGGCTCTTTTCTCCAAGCTGGGATGGAAAGCCGTGTCTGATTGTGTGATTAGTCCTTGGAAAAGATAAAGGAACACGAAATTAAAAGAATTCTGAAAATATATGAAACCTTCAGCTTTTCCAAGTCCTTTTCACAGATAGAATAATTCTATTACTGTTGTGTCTATTCATTGATACATATTTTGTATATCTAATATAAAAAATTAAGATATGTTAGCATATATTTGTAATATGTGAGAGAAAATATTTGCCATATACCAAATTTGGATTACGTTCTGGGCATATGACATGCCTAAATAGTTTACAAACTATTAAGTTATTTACTGAAATGTGTTTTAAAAACTCACTTTCAACAGCTGTTCATTACTTGGCTAAAACTGAGGCTGGCACTCTTCCAATTCTCTTGCAGCTGTGTAAGAAATAATGATTATAATACGAGTTAATATTTACAGTGCTTAGTATATGCCAAGGACTCTTCCAAGGGCTTTACATTTAATAACCGTCCAGTCCTATAAGGTGGGTACAATTATCCCCATTTTATAGATAAAGAAACTGAGTCATGATGTTGGCTTATATTGCTTTGTTGACCAGCTTGTAGTGGGTTGATAACAATAATGGCAAACAGGAAATGAAGACCAGGTGTTCAGAGAGGCCCTTAAAGAAGCTTGACTGTGAGGGAAAGAGATAATATCTAGCAAAAACATACAGGAGCTAAGAAGGATGATTTTTTTTAAGAAAGCAAAGACAATGGCATATTTAAATGCAAACAGGAGAGAGTTTGTAGAGTCTTAACGGTTAAATATATGATCTGAAAAGCGTTATTTGATGGAGTTGGGATCTGAAGAAGAAAGTTCTAGGAATCGGATTTTTTTTTTAGATAAGGGCCAGGATCTCTTCAGCTGTGACCATAGACAACTAGTCAAGAACAGGTGCAGATAAATTTGGTGATTAGTGTAAAAAGGTTCAGAAAGTTTTAGTCTGAGGGCTTAGGTTTTTTTTTTTTTTTTTAAGATTTATTTATTTATTTGAAAGGCAGAGTTACACAGGGAGAGAGAGGTCTTCCATCCGCTGGTTCACTCTCCAGTTAGCCACAACAGCTGGAGCTGGCCGATCCAGAGTCAGGAGCTTCTTCCAGGTCTCCCACACAGGTGCAGGGGCCCAAGGACTTGGGCCATCTTCTATTGCTTTCCCAGGCCATAGCAGAGAGCTGGATCAGAAGTGGAGGCACTGTAGGCTGCAGCTTTACCCACTGCACCACAGCGCCAGTCCTGAGGGCTTATGTTGAGAAAGAGTGATGTTCAGAGTCCTGAGTTAGATTTCTCTTGGGAAAATGAAGATGCCTAATCAAGTAAAGTACCTATACGATTGTTACCCTTTTCATAGGTTTTGGTTAAAAAAAAATCTTCCTCAGAAACTGTTCTTGATCTATTTTAGTATACAGAGAGGGGTGATAGAATTAAACTACTATACTGGCATAGAGTATGACGATAACTTTGACTATGTGTTTTCCTGTGGTCCTCTCTATAATCACGGTTAATGCTCAGTGTATGTTAAAGCTATTCAGTGCATAGAGTTTTTCTCTCCGACTGCATTATAGTTTTCTTGAATTCCAAGACAAGTTTTCTGAGCACACTAGGGATTTTGGTGTCACATTTTCCTAGAATTTTAAATCCAGTTTTTTCTTTTACCACAATGCAAGTTATTGAACCACTCTGAACGGTACTGTGATGACTAAATAAAATAATGTACTTTAAAAATCAGTGAAGAGTCTAGCACAAAAATATTGATTCCTTTCCTAACCTCCCTATCTCTCTTAGGTCATCAATTAACTTGGTGCCAGAGACACAATAAATACTCAGTATATAGCTACTGTTCATGATGATAGCAGTAATTAAGGCCTGATTAAGGCATGAGCTGTCTGGCAGTTGTCCATGGTAGTAGACCATAAAAGATGCTAAAAACTCTTCTACATACTGAACAATTGTAGAGCTATCAAATGGAAAAAAAAAATTTTTATTGGAACTCTGTTCTATTGTAACCTTTTTTCCCCTTATAGACTGTAAGTCATGTAGTTTAAAAAAATTTTTTTTTAACTGAGGTGGGCATTGTGAGTTAAGCTGCTGCGTCCGACTCTCTCATCCTGTATTGGAGTGCCAATTCGAGTTCTGGCTGTTTAACTCCGTATCCAGCTTCCTGCTAATCTACCTGGGAAGGCAGCTGATGATGACCCAAGTACTTGAGTTCCTGCCACTCATGTGGGAGACCCAGATGGAGTTCCAGGCTCCTGGCTTTAGCCTGGCCCTGCTCCAGCTGTTGTAGGCATTTGAAAACTTAACCAATACGTGAAAGATCTCAATCTCTGTCTCTCCCTCAGTTTCTCTCATTCTGCCTTTTCAAGTAAATAAATATATATAAATATTTAAATTTTAAAGTTTGTTTGTTAATTCCCCAAATGCCTGCAATGGCCAGGGGTGGGTCAGACTGAAGTCAGGAGCCAGGAACTCAATCCAAGTCTCCAACATGGGTGGTAGGGACATTACCACTAGCGGTATCTCCTGCTGCCTCCCAGGGTATGCAGTAGGAAAAGAATTAGAAGCTGAGCTGAGACTGAAACCCAGGCTCTCTGACAGGGGACACGAACATCCCAAGCAGTGTCTTAACCACCATGCCAAATGCCTCCCCACGTTGCAAGTCTTTTCAAGCGAAAGATAAGGCACTGGGGAAGAGAGATGAGAGACACCAGCAAAGACCTGCTTGAGCAGCGCAGGTACCTGACACCACATGAGGGTTAGCAGATTGTGATAGAAATAAGATGAACAAGCTGGTGTCTTTTCACTGATAACAGCCAACTCTACTCAGCCTCCTCCCTACCCTCCCGCACCAAGATGGGGGATTCTGAATCTCTAACAATGTACAAATATTTAAAATAGAACCTTTTGAAGAGGTGCTAAATTAATTTGTTTTCTTTGAGCGAATCCACAAATCTTAATCCAACTCTGATTATAATGTTGATATTGATGAATTGGGCAATAGTTCCTTTTGAACTGAGATCCTGGATTTCCTATGAAGCTTACTTTTTTTTTTTTATTCTCCAGGTTGTCAGAATTATTTGTATAATGAAAAGTCATGGAAAATATACATAATTTCTCTCTTAGGAGTCAAATCATGCTTATTGTCCATTATAAAAGGTTAGAGTTCCTCTCCTGCCGGCGCCGTGGCTCAATAGGCTAATCCTCCACCTTGCGGCGCCGGCACACCGGGTTCTAGTCCCGGTCGGGGCGCCGGATTCTGTCCCGGTTGCCCCTCTTCCAGGCCAGCTCTCTGCTATGGCCAGGGAGTGCAGTGGAGGATAGCCCAGGTGCTTGGGCCCTGCACCCCATGGGAGACCAGGAAAAGCACCTGGATCCTGGCTCCTGCCATCGGATCAGCACGGTGCGCCGGCTGCAGCGGCGGCCATTGGAGGGTGAACCAACGGCAAAGGAAGACCTTTCTCTCTCTGTCTCTCTCTCTCACTGTCCACTCTGCCTGTCAAAAAAAAAAAAAAAAAAAAAAAAAAAAGAGTTCCTCTCCTGTAACATGGCCCACTCCATGTGTAGGTATTGCCTGGCCCTCTTTTTTCACTGTCTTGAGCTTATTCAGGCTAGGATAATCATCACAAAAAAGTGCCAATATTCTGGCTACTGCTGTTGCTTTGAGTAATAAAGTTCTGTCTCTGACTGGACTCTGGCATGTTCTGCCAGAATCTGTGAAATTGTGGTAGACCTACAACTTGCAAGAAGGGTAAAATCTTTGACTCTTGGCCGGCGCCGCAGCTTAACAGGCTAATCCTCTGCCTAGCGGCGCCGGCACACCGGGTTCTAGTCCCGGTCGGGGCGCCGGATTCTGTCCCGGTTGCCCCTCTTCCAGGCCAGCTCTCTGCTATGGCCCGGGAGTGCAGTGGAGGATGGTCCAAGTGCTTGGGCCCTGCACCCCATGGGAGACCAGGAGAAGCACCTGGTTCCTGACTTCGGATCAGCGCGGTGTGCCGGCCTCAGCGTGCTGGCCGCGGTGGCCATTGGAGGGTGAACCAACGGCAAAGGAAGACCTTTCTCTCTGTCTCTCTCTTTCTCTCACTGTCCACTCTGCCTGTCAAAAAAAAAAAAAATCTTTGACTCTTTACAGTTCTTGACAACTTCTACTAAATAATCTGTAACAGGATAAACATTTTTTTAAGATATATTTATTTGTTTGAAAGGCAGAGTTAACAGAGATATGTCTTCCATCCTCTGGTTTACTCCCCAAATGGCTGCAACAGCTGGAACTAGGCCAATCTAAAGCCAGGAGCCAGGAGTTTCTTCCAGGTCTCCCATGCGGGTGCAGGCCATCTTCTACTGCTTTCCCAGGCCATAGCAGAGAGCTGGATCGAAAGTGGAGCAGCTGGGATGCCAACCAGTTGCCCATATGGCATGCCAGTGCTACAGGCAAAGGCTTAAGCTCATATGCCACAGTGCCAGCCCCTAAATAAACACTTTTGTATGAGCAAAGCAGAGGCTTAGGGCAGTGGGAATGTAACCGTAGTTAAGAAAGGCAAGAGGGGCCAGCGCTGGAAGCAATGGAAGATGGCCCAAGTGCTTGGGACCCTGCACCCTTGTGGAAAACCCAGATGAAGCTCCTGGCTCCTATCTTCAGCCTGGCCTAGCCCTGGCCTTTACAACCATTTGAGGAATAAACCAGCAGATGGAAGAGCTCTCTCTCTCTCTCTCTCTCTCTCTCTCTGTCTCGCCCCCCATCTCTCTAACTCTGCCTTTCAAATAAATAAAAATAAAATTTTTAAAAAGGTGAGCATTTTCTGAAATGAAAAAGCTTCTTGCGAAGATGCATGTTTTTGTATCCATATTTTTTTTTTTTCAGAGGCAGAGTGGACAGTGAGAGAAAGACAGAGAGAAAGGTCTTCCTTTTGCCGTTGGTTCACACTCCAATGGCCGCTGCTGCCGGCGCATCGCGCTGATCCAAAGCCAGGAGCCAGGTGCTTTTCCTGGTCTCCTGTGCAGGTGCAGGGCCCAAGGACTTGGGCCATCCTCCACTGCACTCCCGGGCCACAGCAGAGAGCTGGCCTGGAAGAGGGGCAACCGGGACAGAATCCGGCGCCCCGACCGGGACTAGAACCCGGTGTGCCGGCGCCACAAGGCGGAGGATTAGCCTATGGAGCCACGGCGCTGGCCGTATCCATATATTTTCTAGTTTTCTTTAAAAAGCTGAGGGAATGGGGCTGGTGCTGCGGCAGAGTGGGTAAAGCTGCTGCCTACAGTGCTGGCATCTCATATGGGTGCTGGTTCTAGTCCTGGCTGCTTCACTTCCCATCCAGTTCTCTATGGCCTGGGAAAGCAGTGGAAGATGGCCCAAGTCCTTGGGCTCCTGCACCTGCTTGGGAGACCCGGAAGAGGCTCCTGGCTTCGGATCAGTGCAGCTCCTGCTGTTGTGCTGTCTGGGGAGTGAACCAGCAGATGGAAGAACCCCTCTCTTCTCTAACCTCTGCCTCTCTGTAACTCTGCCTTTCAAATAAAATAAATAAATCTTAAAAAAAAAAAAAAAAAAAAAAACTGAGGGAATAACATGACTTATTGAATATTTCTTTTTTTTTTTAATTTATTTCTTCATGATGTGATTTAAGTTACTCATTGCATAAATTAGAATGTTTTGGGGTTGCAATCAGAAAACCAAACTCTTATTTAAATAATAATTGGTATTTGTGGGGACGCATAACTGAAAGTGCAAGAGGAAGACAAGTTTGAAGATTAGTTTAATTGAAAGGTTCAATTAGGCAAATGTACCTAGTTTTCTTCCCCTCTCTGTAGACTCCTATTCTCAACCTAGGTCCCTATAGTGTGTGCACACCTGAAACATTAATAACAAGCAGGGAATGAATTTGGGCTGGGTAGCTTAAGCCTGAGCTATGTGTTCCACTTCTAGACCCGGCAGTAGAGGTACTTGCTTTGAAAGCATATAGGTAATGGGGCTGGTACTGTGGCTCAGCAGGTTAAGCCATGACCTGCAGCACTGTTGTGGTATATGGGTGTTGGTTCGTCTGCCAGCTGTTCCACTTCCTATCCAGCTCCCTGGTAACGCACTAGGAAAGCAGAAGATGGTCCAAGTGCCTGGGCCCCAGCACCCACATGGGAGATGTGGATGAAGCTCCTGGTTCCTGGCTTCAGCCTGGCCCAGTCCCGGCCGTTGCTGCCACTTGGGGAGTGAACCAGGGAATGGATATCTCTCTCTCTCTCACTCGCCCACTCTGCCTCTCCCTCTCTTTCTGTAACTCTGCCTTTCAAATAATTTAATTTTTTGAAGTATATAGGCGCTGTGAAAAAGGTATGGATAACAGTAATGACAACAATAATAAAATCTAAATGGTTAGCAAGAGAAGTGGGTGGTGGATGCTGGGTAGGACAAGCTATTTTCACTACATCCTCCACCATGAAGACACATATATCCAAAATCACATCTGTAGGTCACCCATCTCTTCCATTCTACTCACTTCAATTCAAAGAGAAGCTTACATACAACAAACCAGGATTTGAGAAAGAAGGCTTTGCAATGAAATAGGCACTCCAGGCTAAATGAGTTTCTGAGTCCTTGCAATGTTCCTAATGAAGACTACCTGTCAGATTAACTAGTTTGGTTCATTAACCACACACCTGTTTGTTTTAGCCATCTTGTACGACATGGTTTTGAAATTACTCCCATAATTTGCATCGCTTATTATGTAAAAGATGTTTTAGGCACTCATATACTGCTGGTAGAAATGGAAATATAGAATCTTTGTGGAGGGGAATTTGGTAATTTCCAACAAATGATACAATCATTAATTTTTTACTGAGCTAGCCTACATCCAGGGAATTACCTTGATGTCATACTTTCTTTTTTATTTTTATGTTTTGACAGGCGGAGTGGACAATGAGAGAGAGAGAGACAAAGAGAAAGGTCTTCCTTTTACCGCTGGTTCACCCTCCAATGGCTGCCGTGTCTGGAGTACTGCACTGATCCAAAGCCAGGAGCCGCGTACTTCCCCTGGTCTCCCATGCAGGTGCAGGGCCCAGGGATCTGGGCCATCCTCCACTGCACTCCTGGGCCACAGCAGAGAGCTGGCCTGGAAGAGGGGCAACCGGGACAGAATCCGGCGCCCTGACCAGGACTAGAACCTGGTGTGCCAGCGCCGCTAGGTGGAGGATTAGCCTAGTGAGCCGCGGCGCCGGCCCATACTTTCTTTTTTTTAAAAAATTATTTATTTGGGCCAGTGCCGCGGCTCACTAGGTTAATCCTCCGCCTAGCGGCGCCGGCACACCGGGTTCTAGTCCCAGTTGGGGCGCCGGATTCTGTCCCGGTTGCCCCTCTTCCAGGCCAGCTCTCTGCTGTGGCCAGGGAGTGCAGTGGAGGATGGCCCAGGTGCTTGGACCCTGCACCCCATGGGAGACCAGGAAAAGCACCTGGCTCCTGGCTCCTGCCATCGGATCAGCGCGATGTGCCGGCCGCAGCGCGCTGGCCGCGGCGGCCATTGGGGGGTGAACCAACGGCAAAGGAAGACCTTTCTCTCTGTCTCTCTCTCACTGTCCACTCTGCCTGTCAAAAAAAAAATTTTTTTTTAAAAATTATTTATTTGAACAGCATGATTACACAGAGAGAGAGACAGAGAGAGCATCCATCCACTAGTTCACTCCCCAAATGGCCACAACAGCCAGGACTGGGCCAGACCAAAGCCAAGAGCTTCTTCCAGATCTCCCATGTGGGGGGAGGGGCCCAAAGACTTGGGTCATCTGCTGCTGCTTTCCCAGGCACATTAGTAGGGAGGTGGAACGGGAGTGGAGCAGCTAGAACTCAAACTGGCACCCATATGGGATGTTGGTGTCACAGGCAGTGACCTCAGAGGTTGTGGGGAGCAACTCGGACTAGACTGTTACTGGAATTAAGAGTTATTCTATGCATCTGCTCTCCCACAATATGGCGCTGGGAGAGGAGGAAACAGCTTCTACACAGCTGCCTCCAGTTCAACCAATAAACTGCAGGAACTGATCCTGCTCCTGATTGGAGGAGAGCAGCGTACTCGGCGTGTGGGTAGCAGAGTTGGGATTGGTGGAAGAGGACTATAAAGGAGGAGAGAGACAACATGCACCAGGAACATCTACCTGAAGGAACACCTGAGCAGCCCCCGAGAGAGCTGGCCGGCGGTGTGCCGCTCCCCCGTGGAAGTGGGGAAAGTGGCAGGGGGAACCGCCCTTCCACGGAGGTGGAAGGGACGGTAGCCAACCCGGGAAGAACCAGCAGCAAACCCGGGAAGGGCCGAGCAGACAAAAGAACAGCACAGGGTCCTGTGTCGTTCCTCCACGAAGACGGGGAGCGACAAGAGGTCATACTCTCAACATTGCAAACACATATGCAAAAAATATATATGCTGTAGCATTATTTGTAATTGTAAAATATTGGAAATGACCTAAATGTGCATACATAGAAGAATGGTTGAATAAAAAAAAAATCACTGCCACATAATGGAGCACTATGAAGCACTAATAAAGAATAAAGACAGGGTGTTCGCTTCGCCAGCACATATACTATAATTGGAATGATACAGAGAAGATTAGCATGGCCCCTGCGCAAGGATGACATGCAAATTCATGAAGCGTTCCATATTAAAAAAATAATAATAATAAAGAAGGCTGGCGCTCTGGTGCAGCGGGTTAAACCCAGGCGTGAAGCACCGGCATCCCAAATGGACGCCGGTTTGAGACCCGGCTGCTCCACTTCCAATCCAGCTCTCTGCTATGGCCTAGGAAAGCAGTAGAAGATGGCCCGAGTCCTTGGGCCCCTGCACCGGCGTGGGAGACCCAGAAGAAGCTCCTGGCTCCTGGCTTAGGACTGGTGCAGCTCAGGCCGTTGCAGCCAATTGGGAAGTGAACCAGCGGATGGAAGACCCTTCTCTCTCTCTCTGTCTCTTCTCTCTTTGTGTAACTCTGACTTTCAAATAAATAATCTTAAAAAAAAAATAAAGAATAAAGAAGATTTCTAGGCATTTATGTGAGGTGATTCCAGGACATAATGTTGAGTAAAAGAGCAAGTGGAAGAAGTATCTGTTAGCTTTCAAGTGAGAAGGAACAAGGAATAAGAAAATACATGTTTCTATTCATTTGGACAAAAAAGAAACACAGGAAGAAACTAATGATATTGGTTATCTACAGAAGACAGAAGAATACAATCCGAAAGGATGGGGAATGAACCCCAGGTGGCCACAGCAGAATCTTCTTCCAGCTCTCTTGCGTGGTTGGCAGGGCCCAAGCACTTGGGCCATCTTTTGCTGCTTTATCAGGCCATTAGGGAGCTGGATCGGAGGTGGAGCAGCAGGGACATAAACCAATGCCCATATGGACCGCCTGTGTTGCAGGTGTAGCCACTATGCTACAATTACAGCTCCTTCATGAAGGTTTAATTTAAAAATATTTGTTAAGTATAAAGTTTGCTAGCATGTTGAAGAATTTCAAAAATTATGCATTTGGTGTGGAGCTAAATGCTGCTTGGGATACCCACATCCCAGATTTGAGTGCCTGGTTTGGGTCCTGACTTTCACTTCTGATCCAGATTCCTGTTAGTATCTTGGGAAGAAAAGATGATGGCTTAAGTGGCTGGATCACTACCACTCATCTGAGAGTCCTGGACTGGGTTCCAGGCTCCTGGCTTTGGCCTGGCCCAGCCCTGGCTGTAGCAGGCATTTTGGAAATGAACCAGTAGATGGGAGATCTGTCTCTCTGCCTTTCAGATAAAAGGAAAAAAAAAACTTTTAAAAATTAAGAAAAAAGATGGAGATTGAAAATAGGGTAAAAGAGAAGAAATGAGGCATGTTTCTCTAAGTGAAACTTTATTTTTAGTAGTTCTGATTTTTACAGCCATGTTCATGTTTCACATATAAAAAAAAAATCAGCAAAGATGGGAGAAGTCTATAAGAGAAAACAACAGTCTAACAAATCCTGAAAGAGAAGGGTAGGGAAATAACCTAAGTATCTTTGAAACAGATTCTCTTCATGTTCTAAGACTAAAGACAAAAGGAGCTATAAATGAATATTATACCATGGTAGGCAGATTTGTTTCTTCATAGTGGTATTGTGTTAGCAATTTGGTTACTGATTTTTATTATATTGTAAAATCAAGCATTTAGGTAAATATATTACAGATAACAAAAGCCAGATTTTTCAGAGAAGTTAAAATAAGACTGGAATAAACCATGTGCTGTTGGATTAGAATTGGATGTATCAGTGTCAGCTGATAGTTGTTAGTATATACAAATACTTAAGGATAGAACTAGATATGAAACTGTAGTTCCTTTCTGTGTCCCACAAGAGGGTCTAGAAGCAATAATGCATTGTGAACACCTAATATTCAGCTCTTGGTTTCTGAATACCATTCTCCAAGGAAAAGAACTATGGCTTCTTGAAAAAATTCTAGGGCAGGAAAAATGCAAGATCAGGTTGAAAAAGTAAGAAAGTAGCTCCAAAATAATGAAGATATTATAAAAGTTCACAGAATTCAGACAGCTTGCCACTTGCCAGATCTGGAACAGTCAGAGCATCAAAGTAAGTAACGATGCTTGTAGATTATAATGCATAAAATGAAATAAAAATCCATGCTGTCATACTGATATAAATAGAAAAAAATGAATAAATTAAAGAATGGAGGGAAGGAACTTTTTTTTTTTTTTTAAGATTTATGTGAAAGGTGGAGTTACAGAGAGTGAGAAAGAGTTCTTCCATTTGCTGGTTCACTCCCCAAATGGCAGTAACAGGGGCCATCACTGTGGTGTAGCAGGTAAAGATGCCACCTGCAGTGCCAGCATCCTGTATGGGCACTGGTTCAAGTCCTGGCTGCTCCACTTCCAATCCAGCTCTCTGCTAATGGTCTGGGAAAGCAGTAGAAGATGGCCTAAGTGCTTGGACTCCTTCACCCACATGGGAGACCCAGAAGAAGCTCCTGGCTCCTTGCTTTGGATTGGCCCAGCTCCAGTGCTGCCGCCATTTGGGGAGTGAACCAGTGGATGAAGATCTTTCTCTCCATCTCCCTCTCTCCATCTGTAACTCTGCATCTCAAATAAATAAATATATATTTAAAAAATAAAAATAAAAAATAGATAATGCAGTCTTTTTTTAAGATTTATTCATCTTGGGGTCGGCACGATGGTGTAGCCAGTAAAGCTGCTGCCTGCAGCGCCAGCTTCCCATGTGGGCACTGGTTCAAGTCCCAGCTGCTCTACTTCCTATCCAGCTCTCTGCTATGGCCTGAGAAAGCAGTAGAAGATGGCCCAAGTCCTTGGGTCCATACAACCATGTGGGAGACCCAGAAGAAGCTCCTGGCTCCTGGCTTCAGATTGGCCAGCTCAGGCCATTGCAGCCATTTGGGGAGTAAACCAGCCAATAGAAGATCCCTCTCTGCCTCTGCCTCTGCCTCTGCCTCTGCCTCTGCCTCTGCCTCTGCCTCTCAAATACATACATAAATAAAATCTTAAAAAAAAAAAAAAAGGCAGAATGACAGAGAGGGAGAGATTGAGCAAGATCTTCTACTTCCTGGTTCATGCTCTAAATACCTGCAAAAGCCAAAGTTGGTCCAAGCCCAAACCAGGAACTCCATGTGAATGGCAGGAACCCAAGTACTTGAGTCAACAGCTTCTGCCTCTCAGGCCGCTTTGTCAGGAAGTTGAATTGGGAGTGGAGGTAGGACTTGATCCTAGGCACGCCAGTATGGGACACAGGCATCCCAAGCAGCAGCTTAACCCACTGCCACAATACCTCAGTCCCCTAGAGATCTTCAGATCATACTCTGAGAGGCATTGGTTTAGTACTTACTGAAATTACATTTTTTTTTCTGATAACAGTTCTTTAAACTAGGTTTAAAATTCATTTTAATAGAATTATTATTTAATAGTTATGTTTCAAAATGTATGCATGAGTGTTTATATGAAGATTGAGTACTAAAACCTATGCTTCATAACTAAATATGTGGGAAAAAATATTTCCAAACCATCTATCTGACAAAGGATTAATATCCTGAATATATCAGCAACTTAAACTCAACAACAAAAGAAACAACCAATCCAGTTCAGAAATGGGCAAAGAATTTCAAAAGATGGTTCTCAAAATAAGAAATACAAATGGGCAACAAATATGTGAAAAAATGCTCAGTATCACTAGCCATCAGGAAAATGCAAATCAAAACCTCAATGAGATATCACCTCACCCATGTTAGAATGGCTAAAATCCAACAGTAACAAATACTGGTGAGAATATGGACAAAAGAACACTTACACACTGTTGCTGGGAATGTAAATTGGTGCAATCACTGTGGAAACAGTGAGGAGATTTATTTAAAAACTAGAAATAGACTTTCCATGTAATCCGGCAATCCCACTACTGGGTATATACCCAAAGACTTGAACACAGCACATCAAAGAGATACCTGCACCACCACGTTTATAGCAGCACTGTGCACAACAGCCAAAATTTGAAATCAACCCAAATGTCCATCATCAGATGGATGGGTAAAGAAAATGTGGTATATTCACACAATGGAATATTATTCAGCTATAAAAAAGAATAAAATTCTGCCATTTGCAGCAAAATGGACACATCTGGAGAATATGCTGAGTGAAATAAGCTGGACCCAGAAATAAGCTGGACTCTCTTATATGTGGGAGATAAAATTTAAAAAACAAACAAAAAAGAAATGTCTGTGTATGTCAGTATTACAGCAAATAGTTTTGTAAAACTTTGTTTTATACCTTTGTCAAATCAATGATTAAGAATGTTATACTTCTAGTTTTAATTATTTGTGATTACTTTAAAATATACTGTATATGGGTGAAATGGTCATTTTTCCATTCAATTGTTTTTAGCGATTGTCTATATTCCCACTAAACTAGGGTCTTTTGGCTGGCGCCACAGCTCAATAGGCTAATCCTTTGCCTGTGGCGCCGGCACACCGGGTTCTAGTCCCGGTAGGGGCGCTGGATTCTGTCCCGGTTGCCCCTCTTCCAGTCCAGCTCTCTGCTGTGGCCCAAGTCCTTGGGCCCTGCACCTGCATGGGAGACCAGGAGAAGCACCTGGTTCCTGGCTTCGGATCAGCGTGATGTGCCGGCCGCCGCCGCGGCGGCCATCAGAGGGTGAACCAACAGCAAAAGGAAGACCTTTCTCTCTGTCTCTTTCTCACTGTCCACTCTGCCTGTCAAAAATAAAAAAAAATAATAAAAAATAAAAATAAATAAAAAAATAAACTAGGGTCTTTTTACTTGTTAAGCTTCTTACTTGATGAAGTATTAAGCCCTTTTACTGTAATGTAAATTTTTTTTTTTTTTGCCAGGCAGAGTTAGACAGTGAGAGCGAGAGAGAGACAGAGAGAAAGGTCTTCCTTCTGTTTGTTCACCCCTCAAATGGCTGCTATGGCCGGCGCACTGCCCTGATCCGAAGCCAGGAGCCAGGTGCTTCCTCCTGGTCTCCCATGTGGGTGCAGGGCCCAAGCACTTGGGCCATCTTCCACTGCCTTCCCAGGCCACAGCAGAGAGCTGGGCTGGAAGAGGAGAACCCGGGACAGCATCCGGCACCCTGACTGGGACTAGAACCCGGTGTGCCGGCGCCGCAGGCGGAGGATTAGCCTAGTGAGCCATGGTGCCAGCCTGTAATGTAAATTTAAAATATGGCATCTCCAAAAAAAGCAGAGAGGGAAAAGGAAGGAGGTAGAAGGAAGAGGACAGAAGAAGGAATAGAGGATAAAGAAAAAAAATCTAAATATGTACTTTTCCTCCATGTAGGCATGATAATCATTTTAATAAAAGAGGAGGAATAGCTAACAGAAAAGAACAATCTCTTACAAAGATCTGATGACTCCAAAGGTAGAGTATTTTGGGCTTCTACTCAAATTGAGGTGCACTTGTTACTGGTCATAGTTACTGAGAAACCTGGAAGGAATAAAGGACTCTACTGGTGTATTTAAGGCCCTGTGTGAGAAACTGAAAATGCATCAGAAGAGAGGCAGGTTTTAGTCCAGGCCACTGCGGATGTTAGGCAGGAAGGTCAGAAGCAACACCTACTCACAATAATTCATGGAACAGAGTCTGAGAGGATCCTTACCACTACAAGGCTGATATGGCCAACTAGAGAAGTGGTGCTGAAAGTGAACTTTGAACATATGGATTTGGAAATTATTTTAAAAGCCACTACACACTGGGAATATAAAGTTCCTGGTGTGAATTAAGGTATGTCTTGGTTCAAAGAACCACATGTATTGAAAAAGAAAGGTGAAACCCGTGTTTTGTCAAAAGCATGTGCTCCCAGATAAAAGTACACACACACCAGTAGACAAGATGATGGGGATGGTACTTGGAAGAGCAGAAATGGGGGAGGGAGATATATGGTAGGGAGAGTAGACCACAGATGCCAGAACCCATGGAGAAAATCAGTCATGTTTCCTCAACATGAGATACAAACCACGCAAACCAGCGCAGGAAACGTAGAGGACTGTTCACTGTGGGAGGTCAGAGCTTCATCTCCCTCCTTTATGCGCTTGGTTGGAAAGTAAATTGTTCAAAGGAATGTTAGAGGAACTGCTACTTAAAGCTTAATTATGAGTGAGTGGAAAGATGGCAGTGGAAAATGACCATTTTATCTTAGAGGAAACATAGGGTCCATTCAGATATGTCCTAGACCTAAGAATAGTAGAATTTCAGAGAAGGGAAAAATAGCTAAAACCATATGGGTAGATAATTTAAAAGGAAATAAGGCCAAGGGAAGATAAGTCTCTAAAAATGAGCAAGGTCTTTATATCATGTAGTTGTCCTACAAGTGATATATTTTGATAAAACCAACCATTCATATTTTGTGAATAAAATGAAAAATAAGAGCTGATTGACAAAATAGGTTAATATTGTCAAACCCATCTTTCTAGAAAGTTTAAAAAAGTACAATTAATATCCTTAGATCCTTCAATTCCCCTCTAAGGATCTGCCTGTCAGAAACATAGCACAAATACATGAAGAGGTATGTGTGTGCTAGGATGTCTACTGGATCTTTGTAGCAGAAAAAAAAAATACAAATTTCATGGCCGGCGCTGTGGCTCACTCGGCTAATCCTCTGCCTGTGGCGCCAGCACCCCAGGTTCTAGTCCCGGTTGGGGCACCAGGTGATGGGTACTAGTTCCGGTTGCTCCTCTTCCAGTCCAGCTCTCTGCTGTGTCCCAGGAAGGCACTGGAGGATGGCCCAAGTGCTTGGACCCTGCACCCACATGGGAGACCAGGAGGAAGCACCTGGCTCCTGGCTTCGGATAGGCGCAGCGTGCTGGCCATAGCAGCCATTTGAGGGGTGAATGAACAGAAGGAAGGCCTTTCTCTCTGTCTCTGTCTCTCTCTCTCTCTGTCTCTCTCTCTCTCTCTGTATAACTCTGCCTGGCAAAAAAATAAAAAATTAAAAAATTTAAAAAAATACAAATTTCTGTAAATGGATGATTGGCATAATAACTTACAGTGATCCCATGCAACGGAACAATATATAGAACGCATGGTAGGAGGTATATCTGTATATGGATATGAAAAAATATGGACAGGGCCAGTGTTACTGCACAGTTCACTGAACCACCACTTGTGATGTTGTCATCCCATGTGGGAGTGCCAGTTTGAGTCTGAGCTACTCTACTTCCAATCCAACTTTCTGCTAAAGTGCTTGGAGAGGCAGCAAATGATAGCCCAAACATTTGGGTCCCTACCACCAATGGGGGAGACCAAGGTGCAGTTCCTGGCTCCTGGATTTGGCCTGGCTCAGCACTGTAGGCATTTGGGGTGTGAACTAACAGAGGGATGGAAGATCTCTCTCTGTCCCCCCCACAATAACTCTGTCTTTCAAATAAGTAAATAAATCATATATATAACATGTATGTATATAAAATAACATCAAAAAGCCAGAGGCAGCGCATTCTGTGGTCAGAGGACATGGGACCTGTAACTGTAGCACTGTGATCACACCCTTGTGGTGCCTAAAGGGGCAGAAGGGAGCACAGTGCCCTGGGGAGCCTGCAGCAGACACCAGCACCGGGCAGGCGGAGGGAGGTAAGACACAGGTCCTGGCAGCTTCTCAAGCCCAGTTGTAAGCTCTACTGAATCTGAGCCTCAGCTTTAAGCTACATGAGCCAGGTCAACTTGAGTTCGCTTTTCTTTCATGTTTAAGTAAAAAAAGAAAAAAAGGTTTTATTTGCAATTGACAAATATTTATGGAGCACAGGATGATGTTTCAATACATATATACAATGAGAAAAAACCCTCTTTTGGGGGCCGGCGCTGTGACACAGCGGATTAAAGTCCTGGCCTGGAGTGCCAGCATCCTATGTGGGCACCAGTTCGAGTCCTGGCTGCTCCACTTCTGATCCAGCTCCCTGCTAGTATGCTCGGGAAAGTAGCAGAGGGTGGCCCAAGACCTTGCACTCCTGTTCCCACATGGGAGACCGACAAGAAGCTCTTTGCTCCTGGCTTTGGATCAGCTCAGCTCCAGCCTTTGCGACCATTTGGGGAGTGAACCAACAAATGGAAGACCTCACTCTCTCTGTCTTTACCTCTCTCTGTAACTCTTGTCTTTCAAATAAATAATTTTTTTAAAAAAGAAAAAAATATGGGATGCTGGCATTGCAGGCAGCAGCTTAACCCACTAAGCTACAACAGAGATCCCAAGAGAAAAAAATCTTACCCAACACACACACACTCGTGTACACATCTACACTGCCCTTGTCCTTTTTATTTGGCTGCAATGTCTAACCTGGACCGAAGAAGAGAAAGGATACGAGTTGTATCAAGGTGTTTCAAGTCTCTTATTTTCATGCTTAGCTACTTAGTGGTAGTCTTTTGGGACAGTGATTTCTTGGATATCCACTGTGATACTAGGATATACTTCTATATTTGGGTTTTCGTTCATGGTTCCCAGCTCACAGCTTCTGTAATCCTTGTTATTTCCCACATGCATAGGGCAATAAGACTATCTTTTGTTCATCTGTTTAGTCGTTTTGTCCTTGCCTCCTGAAGCAGCTCCGGAACGGCTTCAGGGCCATAAAGGTGAAATTCCATTTTTTGTTATTTACTGACTACATGGGAAATACACACAAAATGATCCTGGACACATGTAGTGCTGAAATGTAAGAGAGTGCTTTCAACAAGTCTTCACATTGATGGAAGTATGTCAAAGCTGCACAAGAGATAGCTGAAAGCGCTCCGAATGGCCAAAGCTGGAGCAATCGGAACACTAACCCAAAGTATAAAATAAATATCCATGATTTCGTACTGATATAAATAAGTAATTGAGTAAGGTAAAAAATGGAGGAGATGAGACTAATTTCTCATGTAGAAAGCTTCCAAATAATTTATGTAGACACTCTGCTCTCAAGGTTGAACATAACTCTTTACTCCCTGATTGAGGGGCGCTCACAGGAACTTCCTTCTGAAAAGTACAGAACTGAAAGAAAGGGGAAAACCAGGTAGGTTTATAGGGGAGATAGCTAACAAACACTGCCTTAGCCAGGTCATGAACAGTGACAAATCATGTTGACAATAGGTTCCCTTCATACGATACCGTGAGAAAGGCACTTTCCCTCTGTGTCTTCTTCCCCCAAACCCGTAACACCAGTGTAAGGAAAAAATCAGCCATGTTCTAATTGATATCCTATGAAACATCTGACCAGCAATCCTCAAAGCTCTCAAGGTCAGAGTCAGCATTTTGTTAGTGGTAAGGATGTTGTGTGGATGCCTGCATCCCTTATTGGAAGGCCTGGGTTCAAGTCCCATCTCTGCTCCTTATTCCAGATTCTGCTAATGTACTTCCTGAGATGTACAGCAGGGTCCCTGCCACCCAAATGAGAGACCCATTTGGAGTCTTGGCTTTAGCCTGGCCCAGCCGTAGCTGTTGCAGGCATTTGGGGAATGAACCAGCAGATTCAGAATCTGTCTCTTTTGCTGTCTGTCTGACTTTCAAATAAAAATATACAAATAATTAATTAAAAACTGCCAAGGTCATCAGAAACAGTGTCTATAAAACTGGAACAGCAGAGAGAAGCCTAAGGAGACACAACAACTAAATGTAACATCTTGGAACAGAAAAAGTGCATTAGGGAAAATTTAAGGAAATCTGAATAAAGTATGGACTTCAGTTAACAATAATGTTATTCATATTTGTTTATTAAATATAACCAGTACAAGTATAGACTATCGAGATAAGATGGTAATAACAGATGAAACTGACTTGTTGGGTACGTGATGGATACTATTTTCTGTAAATGTAAAATAATTTTTAAAATTTTTCTATTAAAAATGTATGTGTACAAATGTGAGAAGTTTAAGAATGAAAAGACACTAAGGTAGTAATTTAGTATATTTTATCATGTTTTGTATTAAAAATGGGGTTAAAGTGTGATGCTTACCAGTTATGTTAGAAAATCCCAGTGACTCATGTTAAAAGACTAAAACATTCTATATAAATTATAAATTTCTCATAAATTATACATTCATTTTTAACTACTGGTGGCAAAGGAATATTCTTTGCCCTGTTTAGATAATGTATAACTGAATCGGGAAGCTCATTTTTACCTATTTTATTCACTTTAGACTTGAAAGTTTTTTGTTCTTCCTAGTCTCCCAAGACCTCCTGTCAAGTTGAAATATATAACTTTTTTCATTTTTGATCTTAGCATTTGTAAGGGATAAATAATTGATTAGCATAGGAATTCTGGGAATATATTTAGCTTATGCTCAGCACTAAACTATTTTTAAATGTCCTTAGGCATCAACCCAAAATGTACATCCAAAGGATGTCAATTGGAAATTGGGAAGTGAAGTGACAGTATGGATTAGAATTATGAGATGTGAAATGCTACAAGAGGAAGAGCAGTTGTCAGCTTCACTGCTATTTAAACAGTCAGTCCACCTTGCTGTGTTTTTAAAAATCCCCTAAATATCTTTCTGCTAAGACTATAACCTCTTTGAGGGAAGAATCTTCCCTTCTAATTTCTATAAAATCTGATTAACAGCAGAAACTTAAAAAAATGAATTGAAGGCAAAGTATTATTTTAAATGTTTAAAATTTTATTTTTATAAGAATATTTAACATGAGATTTACCCTCTTAATGAAATTTAAGTTTACAACACAGTCTTGTTGACTACAGGGATAATGTTGTACAGCAGATCTCTTGAACTTACTCATCTTGCATACTGGAACTTTGTGCCTGTTAATTAGCGATTTCCCATTCCCCTACCTCCCAGCCCTTAACAATCATCATTCTTTCTTTATTTTTTAATGTTTACTAATATTTTCATCTACTTGAAAGACAGTGACAGACAGATACAGAGATCTTTCATCCTCTGGTTCACTCCCCAGATGGCATCACCAGCCAGGGCTGAGCCAAGCCAGAGTCAGGAACTCTAGCTGGGTCTCCCATCTGGGTCTGCTATGTGGGTGGCAGGGATCTAAGTACTTGGACCATCTCCCACTGCTCTTCCTGGTACATTAGCAGGGAGCTGGATTGGCAGCGGAACAGCCAGGACACAAACCAGCACTCATATGGGAAGTTGGCATTGCAGGCGGTGGCTTAACCCACTGTGCCACAACACTGGCCCCATTTCATCCTCAGCCTCTGTTATACTGCCCATCCCCACTGCCACTCCAGTCCTGTGTATGGCTGCATAAGCTTTAAATCCAGCACCTGTTGGGTGGCCACAAAGTCCTCAAGGCTAGAAAAGATAAAAGAATGAAACAGGCATGTGGAGGGGAAAAGAATGAGATTATTTTATGAATTCATAATAATTTATTCTTTTGTGATCATTTTCTGTAGCTTAGATTATGTATATTAGGGTTTTTGTTGTTGTTGTTATTGTTACTATACCGAAATACCTAAGACAAGCTACTTATGAGGAATGGTTTATTTTGGTTTTTGGAGGTTCAGTTCAAATCAGGTGGGCCCTATTATTTCAGCCATCTGTTAAAGTCAGAGGATTGCAATAGTGGAACCTGTGCAGTGGAACCAGGAAGCCGAGAGAGGGAGAGAGGGAGAGAGGGGGAGAGAGAGAGAGAGAGAGAGAGAGAGAGAGAGAGAGAGAGAAACACAGCTCTGCTTTTATAACCAGCCTCCTATACTTAATATTTTTTTCTTTGTCTTTGGGTTCCAGAAGTTCTACAATGACACATCTAAGAGAAATTTTTTCTTTGTATTTATTCTGCTTTGTATTTCTAAAGCTGCTTGTACCTACAGCCTGATATCTTTCATCAGTTTTGGAAAATTCCCAATCTTTATCTATTCAAATATTGCCTCATCCCCATTCTCTCTTTCTTTTCCTTATTATTCTAATAACATATATTTTAGTCCTTCTACTTTTGTCTCTTACCTTCTCTCTTATTTCCTTCATTTTGTCTTTTATAACATTTTTATTTATTTTTATTTTATTTGAAAGCAGCGAGACAGAATTAACAAGAGAGAAAGACCTCACGTGAGCTGCCTCACTCCCTGAATGCCCTCAGTAGCAAGCCAGGAGGCTAGAACTCTATCTGGGTCTCCCATGTGGGTGACAGGGACCCAAGTACTTGAGCTATCACCTGCACCTTCCCAGGGTTTTGCAATAACAGAAAGCTCAGGATGGAATTAGAGCTGGGACTTGAACCCACACTCTAGTATGGGAGGTAGGCATCCCGAGTGGCATCTTAACTGCTGTGCCTAACACCTGCCCCTATTGTTTTGCTTTTCAGTGCTTCATACTAGATATTGTTCTGGACCTACCTTCTGATTTATTAATTCCCACTTCAGCTAAACTCACATATTGAGTTCTTAATTTTTCTTATATTGTTTAGCCCTATAATTTTCAATAGTTCTACTTTATAGTTTCTTTTTTTAAGATTTATTTATTTGAAAGAGTTATAGAGAAAGGTAGAGACAGAAAGAAAGAGGTCTTTCATATGCTGATTCATTCCCTAAATGGTCACAATGTCCAGAGCTGAGCTGATCCAAAGCCAGAAGCCAGGATCTTCTTCTGGGTCTCCCACGTGGGTGCAGGGCTTCAAGCAACTAGATCAGAAATGGAACAGCCAGGACTCAAACCAGCGCCTGTATGAGATGCCTATGCCACAGGCAGAGGATTAACCTACTGCGCCACAGCTCTGGCCCCTGCTTCACAGTTTCTAATTCTTTTTTAGGAAAGAGTTGCAGATTGGTGCCTCCTCACACAGGGCACCATAAATGATAGGAAAAGAGGCACAGACTAGAAAGGAGGCAGTGTATGAATTTACAGCCAGATCAAATTTATTCAGAGAAAATAAATTCATAAAGGTGGCTGACCGACTGCCCACGTGCACATTGATGGAACACGTGGCAGAAGTAGGGGTGGGGTTTGAAGGCAATAGGATGTGAGCTTCAAGGGCAAGGAATGCATTCAACATTTATCTATCTTTTGGGCAATGAGCAAGAATGGCTGAGGCTTATGTCTTTGTTCCATCACTCTTACAAGTTCTTAAATTTGCCTTTAATCTTGGAACATATCCAAAGATAGTTATTTTAACACCTTTGAGTAAGAACTACATTATTTTGTCCCCCTTATAGGTCTATTTCTACTGTCTGTTGTTTCTCTAGGTTTCAACTGACTTGACTCTCATGAGCCTTTTTTTAATTATTATTGCTGTGTGCAAGACATTGTATATTAATTATGGCCAAAATTAGTCGAATCTAGTACAATATTATCTTGCTAGAGAAGATTTAGAATGCTTTTGGCAAGTGCCTAGGAACATTAGCAGTTCCATTTCAAATTCAGTATGGACCTTGAGCTAATTGGAAGCTGGGTTTTAGTTCATTCTTATTCCTAGAGTCTAGCCCTTGAGTTTCCCAACTGAAGCATGGATTTCACCCCCCTAACCCTCAGGGTCCTGGTCATTTCTGGGACCCCCTTAAAAGGCTGCCAAACATCTGCTCAGCTTCTAGATCTTTCTGTGATCTTGTTAGAAAGAACCTGGGAGAACAGTAGCCGTAAAGCTGGCTTTAGTTCTCCGGGTCTGAGCTCTGCAGTTCTTTATTGTGTTGTTATTTCCTCCAAAGCCTTCAAACAAATTACTCTTAGAACTTTGTACAGTTTTTCTACTGCCATTCTCAATGGATATTTAACTCCAATCTCATTCAAATTATATTTTTACCAGATAAGCTAAAAGTAAGCAAAATAAAGGGTCCTATTTTTTTAAACATCACTTTCTGTATCTTTATTCATTGTTGAATGATGTAATGGAAGTACTTTCTAAAAAACGAAGTGAGGCATATGGTCAAGTACGGGAAAGGGAAAGACCTGGTCAACCCCCGAACCACACAGGAGTCTGAACAATGGAGATGCAAGATCATTTCCCAAACTAGGCTGAGCAGCCATTCTCCTCTTTAAAGAGCAGTTCCATTTTCAGCATTTTATATTATTTTTTCCTGGAAGCAAAGTTTTTCTTTAGGCAAAGAATAAAGTAACCAGGTATTTCATCAAGTAGGACAGAACTTGTTTTTTACTATTCTGTGTCCTGGGGGTGTGCAGACCATATGTCACATCAGGGGTGTAGGCAGCATGGAGTTGAAGGGGGCAAGCAAAGCAGGTGGCTTTGTAAGAATAACTATGGGCAGTCAGTAATCAAAAGTAAATATATCACTCTAAGCCTGGGCTCGGCTAAGTCAGCCAAAGTGGATACAAGCTAAGGAGGCATGATGGCATTGGCAGTCAGGCAGGCCGCAACGCCCCAGGGAGGTCGGTGGACCTGGCTGGGGCAGCAGCAGCTGCAAGGATCCAGGGAGACATTGTAACTAGGGCAGTCTGCTTTAATTTCCTTCCCGTCCAGAGCCAGCCTCGTTGTGATTGGGACCAGCCCAGAGGAATGCAAGCGAAGGGAATTTCACACTGGTTTCTGTGGGCAGAGAGGAAAGTGGAATTTTATACCTCTCCGGACAGAGGCAGTTACAGCTCCACAAGGAAAGCCGGGGGGTATTTCCCCTGAGTTGATGCAATTTCTCTCCTTGGGTTAACAACTACTCCAGGAGAAGGATAATGTTTGCTCAAAATGTCTGCCACTGTGCTGCTTGGAAACTAAAAGAGGTATTAAGTGTACAAGCAAAAAAGCATAAGGAAAAAAAAACAAGACAGAGCTGCAGGCTTCTCTCCTGCCTGTGATAAGTATATTGTGTGTTGTGCATCTGACAGGCTAAGGCCCATCTCTCCTTATGGAAGGAAATGGGGTACAACAAGACCGCCTTGCTTTCCCTGCCCTTCCCGCCTCATCTACCTCCATCTGAATTACCTATTACTAGCAGCTCCAAATGGAAAGGGAAGTTAGTGATCTGGTGGTCTTAATCCTGCCTTTATCTGAAGCAAGAACTCCTTTCGCAGCATTTTAACTTACTGGTTGACAAGACTCTGAGTACCACATTGTTAAAGCCTTCCTATTATTTTCATTGTATTGTGTATTAGAATACACGCAGAAGGGGTCAGTGTTGTGGGGTAGGGGGCTAAGCTGCTGCCTGCACTGCCAACCTCTCTTATGGCTGCCAGTTCCAGTCCTGGCTGCTCCACTTCCAGTCCAGCTCCCTGCTAATGCTCCTGGGAAGGCAGCTGGGCCCCTGCACCACATGGGAGACACAGATGAAGCTCCCAGCTCCAGGCCTAGAACAGCCCTGACCATTGCAGCCAGCTGGGGAGTGAACCAGTGGGTGGAAGGTCTTTCTGTATCTCACCCTCTCTCTGTAACTCTGCCTTTCAAATAAAATGAGTCTAAAAATAAATAAGTAAGTAAATAAATAAATAAATACATGCAGAAGAAGAATATGGTGAGCAGAGCTAGTCTCCATCCTTTTGTGGCCTCCCTCCTAGAGCAACCATTAAGTTTCTATGTATTTTTTTTTTTTTTTTGACAGGCAGAGTGGACAGTGAGAGAGAGAGAGACAGAGAGAAAGGTCTTCCTTTTGCCGTTGGTTCACCCTCCAATGGCCGCCGCGGCCAGCGCGCTGCGGCCGGCGCACCGCGCTGATCCGATGGCAGGAGCCAGGAGCCAGGTGCTTTTCCTGGTCTCCCATGGGGTGCAGGGCCCAAGCACTTGGGCCATCCTCCACTGCACTCCCTGGCCACAGCAGAGGGCTGGCCTGGAAGAGGGGCAACCGGGACAGAATCCGGCGCCCCGACCGGGACTAGAACCCGGTGTGCCGGCGCCGCTAGGCGGAGGATTAGCCTAGTGAGCCGCGGCGCCGGCCTCTATGTATTTTTTTTTTAAGATTTTACTTATTTATGTGAGAGGTAGAACTACAGACAGAGAGGGAGAGACAGAGAAAAAGGTCTTCCATCTGCTGGTTTGAGAGCCTGGCCAATCCAAAGCCAGTAGCTTCTTCCAGGTCTCCCAGGTGGGTGCAGGGGCCCAAGCACTTGGGCCATCTTCCACTTTCCCAGGACATAGCAGAGAGCTGGATCAGAAGAGGGGCGCCAGAACACCAACTAGTGCCCATACGGCATGCCAATGAAGTAGGTGGAGGCTTAGCCTACTGTGCCACAGTGCTGGCCCCAAGTTTCTATGTATTTTTATAAAAGAGTTTTGTATATATGATATATGTACAGAACACACTTCTCTCAGCACCACTCACATACCTTTTAAAAATATAAATGACAATATAATTCTATATTATAATCCTTTGTTGAGCACTCTAATGAAAGTTGTACCTAAAACCCATTTCTGTGGATTTCAAACAGTTAGTCTTTGTTTTGGCTTCTGGAACTTAACAGAATGAGTTGAACTCTTCTATGCAATAAAAGTTGTGCAAGAATTTCAAGGTGGCCGCCGGCGCCGCAGCTCACGAGGCTAATCCTCCACCTGTGGTGCCAGCACCCCGGGTTCTAGTCCTGGTTGGGGCACCGGATTCTGTCCCGGTTGCTCCTCTTCCAGTCCAGCTCTCTGCTGTGTCCCAGGAGTGCAGTGGAGGATGTCCCAAGTGCTTGGGCCCTGCACCCGCATGGGAGACCAGGAGGAAGCACCTGGCTCCTGGCTTCAGATTGGCGCAGCGCGCTGGCCATAGCAGCCATTTGGGGGGGTGAACCAATGGAAGGAAGACCTTTCTCTCTGTCTCACTGTCTAACTCTGCCTGTCCAAAAAAAAAAAAAAAAAAAAAAAAAAGGAATTTCAAGGTGGCTTTTGCTTGCCTTCCCTAACATTCTTTGTCTCACCCACCTCAGCCACATGATTTGCTTCTGGTTAAAATGTCTAGTTTAGCCGGTGCTGCGGCTCACTAGGCTAATCCTCCACCTTGCGGCGCCAGCAAACTGGGTTCTAGTCCCGGTCGGGGCACCGGATTCTGTTCCGGTTGCCCCTCTTCCAGGCCAGCTCTCTGCTATGGCCAGGGAGTGCAGTGGAGGATGGCCCAAGTGCTTGGGCCCTGCACCCCACGGGAGACCAGGAGAAGTACCTGGCTCCTGCCATCGGATCAGCGCGGTGCGCCGGCCGCGGCGGCCATTGGAGGGTGAACCAACGGCAAAGGAAGACCTTTCTGTTTCTGTCTCTCACTGTCCACTCTGTCAAAAAAAAAAAAAAAAAAAAGTCTCTAGTTTATTCCTCCTATGGTACTGTGGAATTAAAAATAATTATAGGGGCTAGCGCTGCGGCTCACTAAACTAATCCTCCGCCTTGCAGCGCCGGCAAACTGGGTTCTAGTCCCGTTCGGGGCGCCAGATTCTGTCCCGGTTGCCCCTCTTCCAGGCCAGCTCTCTGCTGTGGCCAGGAAGTGCAGAGGAGGATGGCCCAAGTGCTTGGGCCCTGCATCCCATGGGAGACCAGCAGAAGCACCTGGCTCCTGGCTCCTGCCATCGGATCAGCGCGGTGCGCCGGCTGCAGCGCGCCAGCCGTGGCGGCCATTGGAGGGTGAACCAACGGCGAAAGGAAGACCTTTCTCTCTGTCTCTCTCTATCTACTCTGCCTGTCAAAAAAAAAATATATATATATATATATATATATATATATATATATATATAGGTGCTAGTTCGTGTCCTGGCTGCTCATCTTCTGGGAAAGCAGTGGAGGATGGCCCAGGTGCTTGGGCTCCTGTACCCATGTGGGATACCTAGGGGAGGCTTCTGGCTCCTGGCTTCAGATCAGCCCAGTTCTGGCCACTGCAGCCATCTGGGGAGTGAACCATCAGGTGAAGACCTTTTTCGCATCTCTCCCTCTTTCTATCTGTACCTCTACCTATTAAATAAATAAAATCTTTTTTAAAAGATTTATTTATTTATTTGAAAGTCAGAGTTACACAGAGAGGAGAGGCAGAGAGAGAGAGAGAGAGAGAGAGAGAGAGAGAGATCTTCCATCCGCTGATTCGCTCCCCAATTGGCCACAGCGGTTGGAGCCAGGAGCTTCTTCCGGGTTTCCCATGTGGGTGCAGTGGCCCAAGCACTTGGGCCATCTTCTACTGCTTTCCCAGGCCACAGCAGAGAGCTGGATTGGAAATGGAGCAGCCGGGTCTCGAACTGGAGCGCCTACGGGATGCCGGTGCTTCAGGCCAGGGTGTTAACCCGGTGCACCACAGCCCCTAAATAAATACAATCTTAAAAAAATAATAATTATGAATATTTCTTGCCAAAGAAAAACATTCAGAGTAGTAAGCTTGCTTTGAGTGGAACAAAATGGGTTAATTACTTGTGGTGAAAGATGGGCTTGTTTGTTTTTGCTGTTACGGCATCATTATGCTATTATAGAGCATATATTATGCTATTATAGCACTGAGTTATAAACTGGTTACCTTCTGAAGGCTTCCTGTATCTGAATTCTATTTGCATAAGTAAGATAATCAGTGTCAAAGGATAAAATTACAACAATTTAAAGATCTTAATTGGTTGTATTTTCAATTCTAGAATCACGTAACACTTTGTTACATGAAATGGAGTATGTGTTCAATGAGCTGAGCAAAGAAGGCTGACTCATAGGCAGAAAAGAACCTGAAGAAAGCAGAAACAAAAAACAAGAGGGGATTGGTCATTTTCAAGGCTACTTTCCTGGTAAGGTGGGAATAGGGAAACAGAATGACAGAACAACAACTTGGGGCAGGTGTTGTGGTGCAGGAAGTTAAGCCACCGTTAGGATAGCTGCATCTTACAACTTGAGCTTTGGATCCAGCTTCCTGCTAATGGGTCTGGGAGGCAGCAGGCAATGGCACAAGTACTTGGGTCTCTGCCACTCACGTGGGAGACGCAGATGGAGTTCCTAGCTCCTGCTTTGGCCTGGCCCAGCCTTGGCTGTTGGCTATTTGGGGAGTGAACCAGGGTATGGAAGATAGCTCTTTCTTGCTCTGTCATTCTTCATCTTAAATAAATAGATAAACCTTTAAAAATTTTTTTAAAAAATGAAAACTTATTGTTAACATCAGGTTACCTTTTTTATGTGTGTGAAAGGATCCAGTAGAGGGAATTTTATTATCATACCAATTGAAACTGTCCTGTTTGGAGAGTTTGACTGTTATTGTTTTAGTCTTTTTTTTTTTTTTAAGATTTATTTATTTATTTGAAAGTCAAGAGTTACACAGAGAGAGGAGAGGCAGAGAGAGAGAAAGAGAGAGAGGTCTTCCGTCTGATGGTTCACTCCCCAAATGACTGCAATGGCTGGAGCTGCGCCGATCCGAAGCTAGGAGCCAGGAACTTCTTCTGGGTCTCCCATATGGGTGCAGGGGTCCAAGGACTTGCATCTTCTACTGCATTCCCCGACCATAGCAGAGAGCTGGTTTGGAAATGGAGCAGCTGGGACTAGAATCAGTGCCCACATGGGATGCAGGCACTGCAGGTGGCGACTTTACCTGCTACACCACAGCACCAGACCTTATTGTTTTAGTCTTGATTTCTCAAAGTTCAGATAAACAGCTTAGTTTTAGCTTGGTGACTTTGGACTTCAGCATGAGTGATTCCATTTTGATTTTTAGCTGGATCTTCTGGGGCCTAGTGGGAAAACTAAGTCCAAAACAATGATTCCTATACTTCTTATTTAACAGCAGATACTTGTATGAATTTTTTTGCAGCTGCAGAACTTTAAAAATCAAAGTAACTTTTAGAAATATGTAGAGTGGGCCGGCTCCGCGGCTCACTAGGCTAATCCTCCGCCTTGCGGCGCCGGCACACCGGGTTCTAGTCCCGGTCGGGACGCCGGATTCTGTCCCAGTTGCCCCTCTTCCAGGCCAGCTCTCTGCTGTGGCCAGGGAGTGCAGTGGAGGATGGCCCAAGTGCTTGGGCCCTACACCCCATGGGAGACCAGGAGAAGCACCTGGTTCCTGCCATTGGATCAGCACGGTGTGCCGGCTGCAGCGCGCCGGCTGCGGCGGCCATTGGAGGGTGAACCAACGGCAAAGGAAGACCTTTCTCTCTGTCTCTGTCTCTTTCTCTCACTGTCCACTCTGCCTGTCAAAAAAAAAAAAAAAAAAAGAAAAGAAATGTGTAGAGTGTATCTCTTTAAGTGGAAAGAAGTTTAAATACACTTTATTGTATAGCCTATTTATAGATATTACCAAATTTACTAACTGAGCAGAGAGTAAATTAAAGACAATTTAAATCTAAGGCTATATAAACTATTATCTGGAAATCAGTTAACTATAATAATTGGGCTTCCTTCAGAGAAGTGCAAGTAGAGCTACTGCAGGATCTATATTTATCAAAGAACTTGGGCTTTGACTGAAACAGGATTGCAGGAGACAGATCAGGAGGACTTTCCCAAATTTTTAAATGATGTGCAAGGATGCAAAATACAATCTGAATCAGAAGTCTTTGGCTTGTGTCCCAGATATGCCTGTTAGTTTTTTTTTTTTTTTTTAATATTTACTTTTTTATTTGAGAGGCAGAGTTACAGGGAGAGAGAGGGAGGGAGAAACAGAGAAAGAGGTCTCCATCCGCTGGTTCAGTCCGCAAATGGCCACAATGGCCCGAAAGGCCATGAGCCAGGAGCTTCCTCCAGGTCTCCCGTGCTGGTGCAGGGGCCCAAGGCCTTGGGCCACCTTCTGCTGCTTCATGCTCCTTTATCAGCAAGGAGCATGATTGAAAGTGGAGCAAGTGGAACTCAAACTGGTGCCTGTATGGGATGTCGGCGCAGCCGCGCCGCTGGCGGAGGCTTAACACACTACGCCACAGCGCCAGCTGCTGGGTTTTGATGTTTGAACTGTGGTTTCCTCAAGTCATCACCATCACTAATAGTTGCTGAGCGTTTATGATGTCAGCCAATGGCTAACATGATCTTCTAGCTAACTCACGCACCCCAGGAGATTCGTACTCTCTCCACCCTCTTTATCGGAAGAGGAAAAGGCTCAGACGGTTAACGAGCTCGCCTAAGGATACACAGCCCAGAGGGAGGGAATTGGAATTCACAGGCAAATAACCTGAGCTCTACTTTTTGGTATACATTTTTAAGTGCTTCCTTGTGTGCACTTCCTTCAGTGTTTTCTACCCCACATAGGCGAAACTTGCTGCACGACACTCTCAGGGGGTTCCTTTTAAAAAATCTTAACTGGGGCCGACGCCGTGGCTCACTAGGCTAATCCTCCGCCTTGCAGCGCCGGTACACCGGGTTCTAGTCCCGTCAGGGTGCCGGATTCTGTCCCTGTTGCCCCTCTGCTATGGCCAGGGAGTGCAGTGGAGGATGGCCCAAGTGCTTGGGCCCTGCACCCCATGGGAGACCAGAAGTACCTGGCTCCTGCTATCGGATCAGCGCGGTGCGCCAGCCGCGGCGGCCATTGGAGGGTGAACCAATGGCAAAAGGAAGACCTTTCTGTCTCTCTGTTCTCACCATCCGCTCTGCCTGTCAAAAAAAAAAAAAAAAAAAAAAAAACAAAACAAAACAAAAAAAAACTTAACTGGCTCCTGACTTGCACGTGTTAAGCTCCATTCAAGGCCCTTTACAACGTGCTCCAGTTCATCTCTCTAGGCCTGTCTAACCCTGCCCCTTGAACTGACCGGAAAGCCTCTGTCAGGTACCAACCACCCTTTAAGAAGCGAGATTATTCCTGTCTAAAGGGATCTCTGCACATAGTCACATAGTGGGACTCCTGTAGCATAAACTTCATATTGTCTCCTTAGATGTAATATCATGTATAGTTATTTGTGTAAATGAATTGTCTCCTTTAACATCCTGTAAGAAGATACAAATCAATGTAAGCCTCTTTCTGTACACATCGTAAGAATTCAGTGTGTATTTCCAGATGGATGGCTTTTTCTAGAAGTGAAACCTGCAGAGATTTGTGGCCCCAGGAGGTGGGTGGGGTAGAACTGCTCTCAAGACCTGCTTTAAACTGGTGAATAGCCTTGAAAGCTAGACTATTGCTAGTTTCTTTCACTATCATTTCTACTTTGTTTTGCCAACAAAAGAAAGCTCTTAAAAGCCTCAGGCCACGGAATCAAATAGGACCATCCCTGCCTCCCGGTCAAAGCCAGTGCCTTCATTACACTGCAAGGTTATCAGAGTAGAGATTCTGTGCTCTGGGGGCGGGCGCTGTGGTGCAGCTCTGGCCTTTGCTGCCATCTGGGGAATCAACCAGTGGATGGAAGACCTCTCTCCCTGTCTCTACCTCTCTCTGTAACTCTGTCTTTCAAATAAATAAAATAAATCTTTTAAAAGAAAAAAGAGAATCTGTGCTCTTGAAACCAGGGTTTGACTCTGTAGTTCTGGATTCATTGGCTTATGCAATGGAGTTAATGATGGCCATAGAAAGTTCCTTTTGCTTGTCCCTTTTACGGTGGTCCCCATAAAACTAATATATTGAATTTGCTGAGAGATAGACAGGAATGTCCCCTTTACCTTTTCACAATAAGGGTTCAAGTCCTCAGCAAGTGGGATTGGGATAGAGGAGAAACAAATTTCTTGACTTGTGGCCTTACCAACAGAGGACTAGCCAACACTGCCTCCTGGTGGCAAAGGTAGACACTGCCTAACAAATGTGGATGGAAGCCATGGTTGGCGAGGGAGGCTTTTGGAGTATCTGTGAGTATGAGGGCACCTTAGACAAGTTCATGGAAAATGGAATTAAAAGATTAGTGTTTTGGGGCAAAAAAATTTTAAAAAGTTGAAATCCATGCAGTTTTTTCAGTGTGTTTTCCATAAATTTTTTTGACAGGCAGAGTTAGTGAGAGAGAGAGAGAGAGAGACAGAGACAGAGAGAAAGGTCTTCCTTCCGTTGGTTCACCCCCCAAATGGCCACTATGGCCACCACACTGCGCCCATCCGAAGTGAGGAGCCAGGTGCCTCCCCCTGGTCTCCCATGCGGGTGCAGGGGCCAAGCACTTGGGCCATCCTCCACTGCCTTCCCGGGCTACTGCAGAGAGCTGGCCTGGAAGAGAAGCAACCAGTACAGAATCTGGTGCCCCGACAGGGACTAGAACCCCGGGGTGCTGGTGCCACAGGCGGAGGATTAGACTAGTGAGCTACGGTGCCGGCCCCATAAACTTTTTTTTTTAAAGATTTATTCATTTGAATGGCAGAGTTGGAGACAAAAAGATAGAGACAGGGGTCGACACTGACCTGGCTCCTGGCCTTGGATCAGCACAGCTCTGGCCATTGCAGTCATCTGGGGAGTGAACCAGCAGAGAGGGAAGATCTCTCTCTGCTTCTACCACTTTCTGTTACTCTGTCTTTCAAATAAAGAAATAAATTAAAATCTTAAAAAAAAAAAGAGATAGATATGCAGCTGGATCTTCCACTTGCCAGAAACCAGGAACTCCATCTGGGTCTCCCATGTGGGTAGCAGGGGCACAAGTACTTGGGTCATCCTCCACTGCTTTCCCAGGCGCATTAGCAGGGAGTTGGGTTGGAAGTGAGGCAGCCAGGCACTCCGTTAGGGGACACATCCACTTTAGACCACACTTGTCCTTACCTCCTCATCATCTCTTCCCGACTGCTACTTCACTACCACCCTACTGCCTTATCTTCTGCCTACTGCCTACCTAGGAGATCACACATTGAATATCAACTGTGTGCCAGACACCTTACTGGGTTCTGTACATACACACTTTAATTTTTACCACAAACTACAAAATCAGTAGTTTATTTCTGCATGTTCCTCTTGAGAAATGGAAGCTCATAGAGAAGTTGGTTTACTTGACTGAGTGGAAATTAATCTCACATTCTTGTGAATTCAGTTCCTGTACTTCTGCTTCCACACTAATGGTTCTCAAAGTGTGGTATCTGTGCCGGCCTGCAGCACAATGAACCGGGTTTCCTGAAACAGAGAGTGGGAATGCAGGGACAAGGACGCAAAGAATGGAGCCAAGACAAGTCCTGATCAAGGCTCGTTTATTGAACAAATCCAGTAGTATTTAAACATGACCAGTTGTTTACAAGAAGGAGCACAAAAGATTTACATATCAAAAAGGCTTTTAAGGTTACAATAAAACACTTAGGTGATAAATGCAGGTTTCAGGTGTGACTGGTTATCTATATCATCTCTTGTGAAAAGTTCAGCAGTGAGATAAGGTTCTTCCTGCCTCTTCTCGGAATCTCCTTAGTCTAATTGTCTGTGCCAGGAAGTCTCCATCCATATGTTTAAGTATAAACAAAGGGAGTGACTACCTGTGGCTGCCCACAGGTATCCAGATTTTTCATCAGGAAACAGGCTAGAAATGCAAATTCCGGGCCCCAACTGCAGACCCACTGAACCTGAAATGCTGCTGTCTGCCACCATCTCACATCTTGGAATTGGCAACAAACATTTTGGAACGTCAGACAGTTCCCTGAGTAGAACCATGCCTTGGTCACCTGCTCCAATACAACGTGTCTGCTAGGGGTCCATGTGGTGATGCAGCAGGTTGACATCCCATATGAATGCCAGTTCAAGTCCTGGCTGTTTTACTTACTATCCAGCTCCCTGCGAACGCACCTGAGAAAGCAGTGGAGGATGGCCCAAGTACTTGTGCCTCTGCCACTCACGTGGGAGACCAGGATGGAATTTCAGGCTCCTGGCTTTGACTTGGCTCAACTAGGGCTCTTATGGCCATTTGCAGAGTGAACCAGCAGATGGAAGATCTCTCTGTGTCTCTCTTCCTCTCTGTCTTTCTGCAACTCTTTAAAATAAGTAAGTATTTAAAAAGAAATAAATTAAAAAGAATGTATCCACTGCAGAGGGCAGAGTGGACCTTGGGCCCAGGCCCCAGCCTTTGGATTTTCTCTCTGCCTGATTACCCTACATGTGTCTTCAAGCTAGCATATCCCAAACCTTACCTAAAAGGTGTCCTTTCCCCTTGTCCTCACTCGGCTTAGTTATTTCACTTTTCCCAATTTACCTAAGTGGAAACCCAAAGTTCTCTTGCTGCTCCATGCATATCACTTTTAAAATTATCCTTCATTTATCCCTACTTTTTTTTTAGCCCTAACACCACCATTTTCTCAGATCCTCATTACTTCTAACCTTCTCACCCATCTACCTCCTGTCTCTGTTTCAATCTGTCCTACAACTGGCTATAAGTCATCATTTCAAAGAGCAGTTCCTGAGCCCATGCTCAAGTGAAAAAAAAATCCAGTTCTTTGGTCTTCCCCTCCCCCACTCCCTGTCTTCTTCCTTTATAGCAGCGTCCTTGGATTATAATTATTTGTGAGGTTGTCTGATGAATGGCACAGCAAGAAAATGAGACTGGTTTCCAGAAGTCATCTAGTATAATCAGCTTCAGGGCTGGTTTTTTTTTTTTTTCTTAAGATATATAGTCACATCAATGAGCTGATTAGACATCTGCCATGGAGAGAGAATTTGAGGGGTCTTACCAGTGGTTTTGCAGACCAATAATGAACACTTCCAGTGACCCAGAACATTCCCAGCAACCCAGAAACCACTTCTCAGTGACTGCGGTAAGAATAGCCATGCAGTTGAAAGCACAAAGCTTTCTTAATGACCATAGAATCACCTTTGGAAAAGTTGCCTTAGGGCCAATTTCAGAAGGAGACAGATTCTCAGTATTAGGGCCTTAATGACACAATTACCACCACCCTCCTTATTTAGTCTGATTCATTAAGCCCTTGGTTTCCATTAACTAAATCCAGTCCTTTTGTTGCTGGCTGTGGTAATAAATAGTGAATGGCACCTTTCTCCAGCCACCCATTTGATGAGCTTAAAATGACCTCATACTAGCTTTGCATACTAGCATGACTCAGACTGATGTCATCAATCCTGTTAAATGACTGGTGATTCCCCGTGGCAATCAGCACCTTCCTAACAGCTTCAGCAGAAACGATTCTTAAAAGGTTTTTGTTCTAACTTTTTCTTTTTTGGATGTTGTGCAATAGGCTTTAGCTTTGTGTTAATTGTATCTGTTGACATATTAAGTCTTTAATTTTTAGTGTTTTGCATGCAAAAGCAATTTGTTGATAATGAGTCATCCCCTCATTTCTAGTTTTAGTCTAAGACTAAATGGTATAAAAACCCAATCCAAAAACCAATTTTTGCTGGGTAGGGAATATCTGTCAGTGTTTCAAGTCATGAGTTATTATTAATAACATCTGACATTTGTATAGCTCTTCGCATTTCAGGACAGCATTTTCACATTTATCATCTCGTTTGACCTTCCAGTACTCCTCCATGGTGGATGGGGAAGGCATGAATCGCTGCCCTCGTCGACAGCAAGGATGAGCTAGCTGCTGGAGGTCAGAGGTCAGTCAGCAGGTATGTGTCAGAGGAGGACTCTGGTCTTGTGATCTGCTTAAGCAAGAGGTTGCTATTAATCAATCTTTTTTCCTTTATTGTTATTTATTTGAAAGAGAGAGACAGACAGACAGACGCTGAGAGATCTTCCGTCCACTGGTTTATTCCCCAAATGCCCAAAACAGCTGGACCATGCTGAAGCCAGGAACCTGGAACTCACTAGTAGGGACCTAGGCACTTGAGTCATGACCTGCTGCCTTCCAAGGTGTGCATTAGCAGGAAACCGGATCAGAAGCAGAAGCAGGACTCGAACCCAGGCACTCCAACATGGGATGCGGTGTCCCAAGTGGTGTCTGCCTTTAGAAATCCTTCTAAGTATCAGTAATACCTTAACATTTTTAAAAAATGGGCTGATGATCCTTGTAAATGGACGGAACAGTAGCTAAGAAGAGGATTGAGGGGGAAAAGAGAGAGAAAAGAGGAGGGAAAAGATTTATACTAAAGGAAATCAAATCAAATCTCAACTCAGCAAACTCAAAGAGAAACATAATATTACTATTTATTTATTTATTTTTTTTTGACAGGCAGAGTGGACAGTGAGAGAGAGAGACAGAGAGAAAGGTCTTCCTTTGCCGTTGGTTCACCCTCCAATGGCCGCCGCGGCTGACGCGCTGCGGCCGGCGCACCGCGCTGATCCGATGGCAGGAGCCAGGAGCCAGGTGCTTTTCCTGGTCTCCCATGGGGTGCAGGGCCCAAGCACCTGGGCCATCCTCCACTGCACTCCCTGGCCACAGCAGAGGGCTGGCCTGGAAGAGGGGCAACCGGGACAGAATCCGGCGCCCCGACCGGGACTAGAACCCGGTGTGCCGGCGCCGCAAGGCGGAGGATTAGCCTACTGAGCCACAGCGCTAGCAATATTACTACTTTTAAAAAACAAATGGTAGGAGCTGGTGCTGTGGTGTAGAAGGTTAAGCCTCTGCCTGCGGTGCCAACATCCCATATGGGAGCCCATTCGAATCCTGGCTGCTCTGCTTCTGATCCAGCTCCCTACTAATGTGCCTGGAAAAGCAGCAGAAGATGGCCCAAGTGTTTGGGCTTCCGTACCGACGTGGGTGACTTGGAAGAAGCTCCAGGCTTCCCATTGGGGCCATTTGGGTAGTGAACCAGCAGAAGGAAGATCTCTCTCTCTGTCTCTCATCCTCTGTCTGTAACTCTGCCTCTCAAATAAATAAAAATAAATCTTTAAAAAAATTTTAAAAAGTGGAGCCATTGGCCGGCGCCGCGGCTCACTAGGCTAATCCTCCGCCTTGCGGTGCAGGCACACCGGGTTCTCGTTCCGCTCGGGGCACCGGATTCTGTCCCGGTTGCCCCTCTTCCAGGCCAGCTCTCTGCTGTGGACCATGAGTGCAGTGGAGGACTGCCCAAGTGCTTGGGCCCTGCACCTGCACGGGAGACCAGGAGAAGCACCTGGCTCCTGGCTTCGGATCAGCGCGGTGCGCCGGCCACAGTGCGCCGGCCGCGGCAGCCATTGGAGGGTGAACCAACAGTAAAGGAAGACCTTTCTCTCTGTCTCTCTCTCTCTCACTGTCCACTCTGCCTGTCAAAAAAAAAAAATTTTTTTTAAAAGTGGAGCCAGCACTGTGGCAAAGTGGTTTAAGCTATGGCCTGCAACATCAGCATACTGAGTCCCGGCTGCTCCACTTCCAATCCAGCTCTCTGCTGTGGCCTGGGAAAGCAGTAGAAGATGGCCCAAGTGCTTGGGCCCTTGCACCCACCTAGGAGACCTGGAAGAAGCTCCTGGCTCCTGGCTTCGGCCTTACCCAGCCCTGGCCATTGCAGCCATTTGGGGAGTGAACTAGCGGATGGAAGACCACCCTTCCTTTTTTTTCTTTTTTTTAAGATTTATTTATTTGAAAGTCAGAGTTACACAGAGATAGAAGGAGAGAGAAAGAGAGAGGGAGGGAGAGAGAGGGAGAATCCTAGTGAGTTGGTTTGTAGGTCTGAGACACTACCCTGTAATGTAATTCGTTGTTTCCTGGCATTTCCTTCTACTGTGTTAGTTCACCTGAACCTTTGCACTTTGGCAACTGCCAAAACTTTGGCCTTTGCTATTCTTCATTCATTCATTCAATTGTGCCAAACATTGGGGATACAAAGGTTGTAGTAAATTAAAAATGATATCCATAACTGAATTCCCAATGTCTTGTAAGATTAAAAAACTCCAGGGGCCGGTGTTGTGGCGCAGCGGGTTAATACCCTGGCCTGAAGCGCCAGCATCCCATATGGGCGCCAGTTCGAGACCTGGCTGCTACACTTCTCATCCAGCTCTCTGCTATGGCCTGGGAAAGCAGTAGAAGATGGCCCAAGTGCTTGGGCCCCTGTACCCGCATGGGAGACGTGGAAGAAGCTCCTGGCTTTGGATCAGTTCAGCTCCTGGCTCCTGGCTTCGGATCAGCATAGCTCTGGCTGTTGCAGCCAATTGGGAGTGAGTCAGTGGATAGAAGACTCTCTCTCTCTCTCTCTCTCTCTCTGCCTCTCCTTCTCTCTCTGTGTAACTCTTTCAAATAAATAAATAAATAAATAAATAAATCTTTTTTTTAAAGTGAGGGTGTGAACTGAGGCTAGAACATTATGCATGGAACATTTTATTTATATATATATATATATATATACTCTTATAAGGGATACTAAAAAGGGAAAAATAACAGAAAGAAATATAGACACTGGGGAAGAATGAGGAGATGTTAAGGGCCGGCGCCGCGGCTCACTAGGCTAATCCTCCGCCTAGCGGCGCCGGCACACCGGGTTCTAGTCCCGGTCGGGGCGCCGGATTCTGTCCCGGTTGCCCCTCTTCCAGGCCAGCCCTCTGCTGTGGCCAGGGAGTGCAGTGGAGGATGGCCCAGGTGCTTGGGCCCTGCACCCCATGGGAGACCAGGAAAAGCACCTGGCTCCTGGCTCCTGCCATCGGATCAGCGCGGTGCGCCGGCCGCAACGCGCCGGCCGCGGCGGCCATTGGAGGGTGAACCAACGGCAAAGGAAGACCTTTCTCTCTGTCTCTCTCTCTCACTGTCCACTCTGCCTGTCAAAAAAAAAAAAAAAAAAAAAAAAAAGAGAAATTATCCAAACCTTGGAAATAAGGTAGGAAAATAAGCCCCACAGTTAGTTCTTCAGTGATATACTAAGGCAAAGGTCTACCCCAGAGGGATTATCTAGGGGATGCACTTTGTACAATTCTGTGTGTAAGTTCCCAGACTTAGAGATGCTACTTGTTACCTTACGAATTTTTATGTAATACAGATGCAAATATTTTTTGTCCACTGGAAAATAAAATCCCAAAGGTTATTTCTGTTGCCCTTTAGGATATTAACCAGTTTTGAATCCATCAATCTTTTTATTTATTTTTATTTATTTTTTTTGACAGGCAGAGTGGACAGTGAGAGAGAGGGAGACAGAGAGAAAGGTCTTCCTTTTCCTGTTGGTTCACCCTCCAATGGCCGCCGTGGCCGGCGCACTGCGCTGATCCGATGGCAGGAGCCAGGTGCTCATCCTGGGGTGCAGGGCCCAAGCACTTGGGCCATCCTCCACTGCACTCCCAGGCCACAGCAGAGAGCTGGCCTGGAAGAGGGGCAACCGGGGCGGAATCCAGTGCCCTGACCGGGACGAGAACCTGGTGTGCCGGCGCCGCGGCTCAACAGGCTAATTTCTTTATAAACCTGCCCATAAATACCTAGCTCCTCATTTGATCTTTGTGCCTTTAGAAAATACTAGAGGGGCCAGCATCATGGTACAGCAGGCTAAGCTGCCTCCTGCGATGCAGGCATCCCACATTGGAGCTCCAGGTTGAATCTTGGTTGTTCTGCCTCTGACTGAGCTCCCTGCTAGTGTGCCTTGGAAAGCAGCAGATGATGACCCAAGTACCTGGACCGCTGCCATCCATGTAAGAGACCTGGATGGAGTTCCTGGCTCCTGCCTTCCACCTGGCGTAGCCCAAACTATCACAATCATTTGGGTAGTGAACCAGCAGATGAAAGACCTCTCTCTCTCGAATCAATAAATATTTTTCAAAAATTAAAAAATTACATGAAAGGCAGACGGTACTTGAATCACCGTCTGCTGCCTCCTTGGGCAGGCATTAGCAGGAAGCTGGAACTGGAAGTAGAGCCAGGACCTGAACCTAGGCACTCCAGATATGGAATGTGGGTATCCCAAAAGGTGTCTTAAATGCTGTGTCAGGGCCGGCATTGTGGCACAGTGGGTTCAGTCACTGCCTGCAATGCCAACCATTTGGGGAATGAATCAGCAGATGGAAGATCTGCTTCTTTCTCTCCTTCTCTCTGCAACTCTGCCTTTCAAATAAATAAATAAACCTTTTTAAAAATGCTGTGTCAAAGACTACCACCTTTGTTCTTTGAATTAGTCTAAACATCTTAGCACTTCCCTACTAGATTAATAAGCTGAATAAAACACTAATCAAGTGTTCCTATGTATAAAGACTTGTGATTTTATCCTTTTAAAAATTACGCTTTGGTAGAATATGCCCATGACTTTGTGTGTTTGAGTTTGGTGACAATGTGAGTAATGATAGTTTCCCACAGAGAATATCTGGTTTTCTGGCAAAGTCAATAACGTATCTCTTCGAATGTGCATGAACCTCAGGTGCCCTTGAAATATCCACAAATATCTACTGAAGGAGTGAGGTTGTGGCAATTTTAAAACTCGAGGCTCTCAACAATTGAGCATTATGAGTAGAGCTAGGAGCTTCTTCCTGGTCTCCCATGTGGGTCCAGGGGTCCAGGCACTTTGCTCTGCAGCTTTCCTAGGTCCATTAGCAGGGAGCTGGATCGAAAGTGGAGCAGCTGGGTCTCTTTGAACCGGTGCCCATATGAGGTGTTAGAGTCACAAGTGGTGGCTTGACACACTAAGCCACAGCACCGGCCCCAGCAAAGGTCTTATAGTGTCCTCTGCAAATGTTGTATGCCCATGGTGAGTCACACACACACACACACACACACACACACACACAACACTACTGCTGACTGGAAAATTTGTATCCTAAAAATGGAGTGCTCCTCGAATTTCATACATTATGATGGAGAGTCTTCTGAATAATTTTTTAATCAAATTAGCACAGTAATTACTTCAATTTACAGTTGTTTGGGAGTTGCACTTGAAAAAATTAATACAACACTCTTGCTTTAATTATGTAATAATCAGACAAGCCTCTGTTTATTATAAAAAGTAATCTTTGGATATTATTTTTGATCATAAGTTGGGGGAGGCTGTTTTTTAAATACATCAAAAATTTGGAAATAGGGTAAAAAGTGGGTGCCAGGTCTTTTCAACAGGCAAAAGCCTATCCAGGGCTTTTCTAGGGAAATACACTTTTTAAATTTTCTTTTGGACTTACTCTTCACTGTTCATTACACTTGAAAATATGCACTCTAATAGACTCTTGGCATATGAGGAATATGAACTTTAGACTTTAATTACCTACCATCATTTCCCCCTACTTATTAAGTTTTCTAAACACTGTTTCCTGCTAATGCACCCAGGAAGGCAACAGATGATGGCCCAAGTTCCGAGGCCCCTGCCACTCATGCAGAAGATGTTGACGGAGTTCCTGGCTCCTGGCTTTGGCCTGGTGCAGCCCTGTCTGTTGCTACTATCTGGGGAGTGAACCAGTGGATGGAAGATCTCTGTCTCTCCCTTTCTCTCTGTCTCTCTGCCTTGCAAATAAGTAAATGTTAAAATAAAAGGAAATATTGCACTATTATAGTTGAATGTTACTTACATCCTTGTAAGAATTTGTTATCTATTGAAATATAATTTTTCATCTGTCCATCAGGGACACTAACTATTGAGCCGCGGCGCCGGCCGAGTGACAGTTTTGATTTCTAGATTGAGTGAATCAAAAGATATGCAATATTTGGCCGGCGCCGCGGCTCACTAGGCTAATCCTCCGCCTAGTGGCGCCGGCACACCGGGTTCTAGTCCCAGTCGGGGCACCGGATTCTGTCACGGTTGCCCCTCTTCCAGGCCAGCTCTCTGCTGTGGCCAGGGAGTGCAGTGGAGGATGGCCCAAGTGCTTGGGCCCTGCACCCCATGGGAGACCAGAAGTACCTGGCTCCTGCCATTGGATCAGCGCCGTGCGCCAGCCGCAGCGGAGGCCACAGCGGCCATTGGAGGGTGAACCAACGGCAAAGGAAGACCTTTCTCTCTGTCTCTCTCTCTCACTGTCCACTCTGCCTGTCAAAAAAATAAAAAATAAAAAAAAAATAAAAAAAGATATGCAATATTTTGATTTTAAATCAGCATTTAAGTTTTATATTTTGAATAACATAGCCACAGCTATTAATTTAAAAGTACTTTTTTAAGTATTAAATGCTGGCTGGCGTTGCGGCTCCATTAGGCTAATCCTCCACCTGCAGCACCAGCACTCTGGGTTCTAGTCCCTGTTGGGGCACTGGTTCTGTCCCGGTTGCTCCTCTTGCAATCCAGCTCTCTGCTGTGGCCCGGGAGGGCAGTGGAGGATGGCCCAAGTGCTTGGGTCCTACACCCGCATGGGAGACCAGGAGAAGCACCTGGCTCCTGGCTTCGGATCTGCGCAGCGCGCCAGCCGTAGTGGCCATTTGGGGGGTGAACCAACAGGAAAAGGAAGACCTTTCTCTCTGTCTCTCTCTCTCACTGTCTAACTCTGCCTGTCAAAAAAAAAAGTATTAAATGCTTCAGGGTACATATATTTTTTATGTTATGGCATCATAAGGCAAATGCATGATCTTAATAGATATGTCTTTTTTTTTTCTTTTTAATTTTTTTTAAGATTTTATTTATTTATTTGAGAGGTAGAGCTAGAGAAAGTGAGAGGGAGAGAAATAGAGAGAGGTCTTCCAACAGCTGGTTCACTCCCCAAATGGCTGCTATGGCCAGAGCTGCGCCCATCTGAAGCCAGGAACCAGGAGCTTCTTCCTGGTCTCCCACGTGGGTGCAGGGGCCCAAGCACTTGGGACATCTTCTACTGCTTTCCCAGCCCATAGCAGAGAGCTGGATCGGAAGAGGAGCAGCTGGGACTAGAACCAGCGCCCATATGGTATGACGGCGCTGTGGGTGGAGGATTAACCTACTGTGCCATGGCGCCAGCCCCAATAGATATATGTATTAAAAAAGAGATTAAAAAAAAAAGGGGTCAGCATTGTGGTGTAGCCTGTTAAGCCGCTGTCTGCAATGCCAGCATCCCAGCTTGCTTGTTCAAGTCCCGGCTGTTCCACTTCCGATCCAGCTCCCTGCTAATGGCCTTGAAAAAGCAGCAGAAGTTACTTGGACCCCTGCTATCCACAGGGGGACCTCGAGGAAACTTCTTATTTCCCTTGCAGCCATCTAGGGAGTGAACTAGTAGATAGAAGACAGAATCTTCTCTCTCTGTCCCTCTCTATCTGTGGCTCTGACTTTATTTGACAGGCAGAGTGGCAGGAAAAGAGGGAGAGAGAGAAAAGTCTTCCATCTACTATTTTACTGCCCAAATGGTTACTACAGCTGGGGCTGGTCCAGGCCACACAGAAATCCATCTGGGTCTCCCATGTGGGTTGCAGGGGCCCAAGTGCTTGGGCCATTTTCTGCTGCTTTCCCAGACACATTAGCAGGGATCTGGGACTTGAACCTGTACTCTGATATGGGATGCCAACACTGTAAGCAGCTGCTCAACTTGCCATGCCACAGTGCCAGCCCCACACATCTTGATTTCAAGGATTATTCAGGCTTATGTTTCTTCCAGTAGTGTGATTTTGTTTGTTATTATTGTTTCTTTATTTGAGAAGCTGGGAGAAACAGAAAGAAAATCCTCTGGTCCACTTTCTGAATGCCTGCAATAGCCGGACAGCCAGCAGTCCAGAATTCAATGCAGGTAGCCCACGTGGGTGGCAGGAACCCAGTTACTTGTGCTGTCACTGCTACCCCATAGTCTGCATCTGTAGGCAGCTAGAGTCAGGAGCTGGAGCCGGGAAGTAAACCTATGCACTAGTGGTAGAACACAGACATCTTAACTGCTAAGCTAAGCTCCTACTCCTGGCATGATGTTTTTTTTTTTTTTTTAAGATTTATTTATTTATTTGAAAGTCAGAGTTACACACACACACACGCGCGTGCGCGCACACACACGCACAGAGGTCTTCCATCCGCTAGTTCACTCACCAATTGGCTTCAACAGCCAGAACCAGTGGATGAAGACCTCTTTCTCTGTCTCTACTTCTCTCTGTAACTCTGTCGTTCAAATAAATAAAATAAATCTTTAAAAATATATATATATTATTTATTATTTGAAAGGCACAGTTAGACAGAGGCAGAGAAGGAGAGAGAGAGAGAGAGAGAGAGAGAGAGAGAGAGAGAGAGAGACTCTTCCATCTGCTGGTTCACTCCCCAAATGGCCCCAATAGCCAGAGCTGGGCAGATCCAAAGCCAGGAGCCAGGAGCTTCCTCTGGGTCTCCCATGTGGGCTCAGGGGGCCAAGGATTTGGGCCATGTTCTACTGCTTTTCCAGGCCATAGCAGAGAGCTGGATCAGAAATGGAGCAGCCGGGTCTCAAACCTGTGCCCATGTGGGATGCCGGCACTGCAGGCGGTGGCTTTACCCGCTACGCCACAGTGCCAGCCCCAACATAGTGTTTTAAAATCATCAAGACTTCCACTTGAAGGTGAGCTGAGAAAATGCAGTAAAATAAATGGAAAATTTACCTGGTTCATTTTTCTGTTTTTTGTTTTTGTGTTTTTTTTTTTTTTTTAGTGTTTCCGAGATTATAATAAATGGTCAGTTAAAATAACTCTTCTCCCTCATTCTAGCTGATAATTGAAAGTCAGTGCTAGGTTTATATATAAGCAGACATATCCTGGTAAAGGGAAATATTTGAGCAAGGACCTACAATTCTTTGGTCATTGTGTATAGGCAGTGATAGTACCAGAAATGCTGGAAGATCTCTTTCTTTCTTTCTTTTTTTTCTTTTTCTTTTCTTTCTTTCTTTCTTTCTTTTCTTTTTCTTTTTTCTTTTTTCTTTTTTTTTTTCTTTTTTCTTTTTTCTTTTTTTGACAGGCAGAGTGGACAGTGAGAGAGAGACAGAGAGAAAGGTCTTCCTTTGCCGTTGGTTCACCCTCCAATGGCCGCTGCGGCTGGCGCATCGCGCTGATCCGATGGCAGGAGCCAGGAACTTATCCTGGTCTCCCATGGGGTGCAGGGCCCAAGCACTTGGGCCATCCTCCACTGCACTCCCTGGCCACAGCAGAGAGCTGGCCTGGAAGAGGGACAACCGGGACAGAATCCAGCACCCCGACCGGGACTAGAACCCGGTGTGCTGGCACCGCAAGCGGAGGATTAGCCTAGTGAGCCGTGGCACTGGCCGGAAGATCTCTTTCAAGAGAAAGAGCTAAACTACTCCTTGAAGATCTTTTAAAATACTGAATTATTTTGAAAGTCAGAGTTATGTAGAAAGAGGGAGAGATCTTCCATCAGCTGGTTCATTCCCCAGATGGCTGCAACAGCCAGGGCTGGGCCAGGCTGAAGCCTGGAGCCGGGAGCATGGTTCAGGTCTCCCATGTGGGTGATAGGGGCTGAAGCACTTTGGCCATCTTCTTCTGCTTTTCCTAGGCCATTAGCAGGGAGCTGCATCAGAAGTGGAGCAGCCAGGTTTTGAACCGGAGTCCACATGGGATGCCAGAACTGCAGGAGGAGGCTTAACCTTTTATGCCACAGTGCCAGCTCCTGGTCCACTAGCTTTTAGGTTTGTTTGTTTGTTTGTTTTTTTTTGTTTGTTTTTTTGTTTTTTGTTTTTGGACAGAGTGGACAGTGAGAGAGAGAGACAGAAAGAAAGGTCTTCCTTTGAGGCCGGTGCGCTGCGGCTGGCGCACCGCGCCGATCCGAAGGCAGGAGCCAGGTGCTTCTCCTGGTCTCCCATGGGGTGCAGGGCCCAAGCACTTGGGCCATCCTCCACTGCACTGCCTGGCCACAGCAGAGAGCTGGCCTGGAAGAGGGGCAACCGGGACAGAATCTGGCGCCCCGACCGGGACTAGAACCTGGTGTGTCGGCGCTGCAAGGCAGAGATTAGCCTATTGAGCCACAGCGCCGGCCTCTAACTTTTAGTTCTTAAACCCACTTTCAAAAATTTCAAATATTAGTTTTTATAAAGAGCACATTTCATCAGACCAATCTTAAATTTCTTCTTCTTTTTCTTTTTTTTTTTTTAAGGTTTATTTATTTATTTGAAAGGCAGATGGGACCGATGTTGTGACACAGTGGGTTAAGCTTTTGCCTGAGATGCCAAAATCCCATATGAGCACCTGTTCAAGCCTGGGTAGCTCCACTTCTGATCCAGATCCCTGCTAATGCACCTGGGAAGGCAGCAGATGATGACCCAAGTGCTTTGGTCCCTGCCCCCTGTGTGGGAGACCCAAAAGGAGTTCCAGGTTCTAGGCTTCTGCCTGGCCCAGCCCCTGCCATTGCGGCCATTTGGAGAGTGAACCAACAAATGAAAGCACTCTCTGTCTTTCCATCTCTCCTTCTCTTTCTGTAATTGTACCTTTCAAATAAATAACATAAATCCTTTTTATAAACAGCGTTGGTAGGGGGGTGAGAGAAAGAGGGAAGAAGAGAGAGAGAGAGAGAGAGAGAGAGAGAGAGAGAGTCCATCTGCTGGTTTACTCTCTGAATGACTGCAACAGCCAGATCTGCACCAGGCCCAAGCTAGGGGCCGGGACCTCAATCCTGGTCTCCCATGTGGGTGGTAGAGATGAAGTATTTCCCAGATAATTTAGCAGGAAGCTGGAGCAGAAGCAGAACTGCTGGAACTGAATCCACATCCAGATATGGAATGCTGGCTTAGCCCACTATGCCATAATGTGTGGGGGAATTAGGCACAGGAGGCAATTCAAAGATGGTGGCTGAAGGGAAATTAGGCACATGTGGCAATTCAAAGATGGCGCCCAAAGGAAGTAAGGTGGGCAGTACCCAAAGTCATTTATCACCAAAGCTGATTGGCCAGCATTGGGAGGTAACAACTGATGATGAGTGTACAGACATGGCTGGTCCTGTAAAAAGTCGCCCTGTAAAATGACCTTTTAAGTAATTGGTTGGTCCTTAAGCCCTGCCCCAGTAATCCTGTGGTCTTGTGCTTTAAAAGGCTTTGCCATGTGCCAATAAACAGAGTTCTTGCTTGCTTGACTTGACTCCCCGCTGTGTCTGTCTCCGGGATCGGGAGGCTGGGGAACGGGCGAGCGGCGCACTTACCTTTCTTCGGACCCAGTCCATCCTCGTTCGGGTGGACTAAGACCCAGCATCACGCTAACCTTTGATCCCAGTTTTCTTCCTCAAAAGAGATATTTATTGTTAAAAGAGCTTGGAATAGGTTTGATACATTTTAATTTCAGAGAATTTTTCACCTTTATATTCCGAATGATACCAGTAAGTTGTGAAATATTTAGGGCTTCCTACTAGTAGGAAGTAGGCTGATATATGATATATACTATGAAAAATTATTACCTAGGGTTTAGCATGAATGAGGGCACACATACACTGACCATCCCTTGCGGCAACTCTGAAGTCCAAGTGAACTTTGATAACAAAGTTTTTTGTTAAGTACGAGGCAAACTCTTCGGTCGCAAAATTTGGCCTGAACTGATGTGAGACTGTTTTTAGTAGTTACCCTACTTAGCGTGAGAATCGTGTGTTTCACTGCAGAAGCAGGAATGTGATTGATTATAGGGTGCTGCTGCAGGCCCTGTGGATGCTACGTGACAGGCTGTGTATGTACTGTTTCCTTTCTGAAGTCCAAGCAATTCTGAATTCTGAAATGCTGCTGCCAAAGGGGTTGTCGAGGAGTATCATATATTTTCTCTTTCTTTCCTAAATAAAGGATTAGAAGGCACAAATAAAATTTATAAATTACACTGCGTTCAAGAGTTAGTATTTGCCACCTTTTCATTTCATAGAATGGAAGGATTTTTGAGTAGGAGCTGGTTCAGCCCCTCTTTTACAAATGAGGTAGTTAAGGTCTAGGGAGCTGTGCGATTGGTCGAAGGTCTGTGTTTTGAAACTGATGAAGACCAGAAACTTCCAAATGATTTTTGCTCAGTGACTTATTGCAAGTCACTGCCTATTATCAGCCTTGTTTAACTGCAGAATGTGGTTCTGCTGAGGCTCTGAGTTAAGGAAACAGAAAATGATTACAATTCCCTTTGCCCTCAGTGGTGGGCCGAGGAATTAATTTTGTTGCCCTCCAGCCAGGGACCTGGGGTACCACCGTTGGGGCTGGTTTTGACAGTGCACCAAGCAAAGTCTTCCAGGGAGTCTGACCCTGCAAGGGGCTGGGTTCTTGTCTGAGCTTGGCACACACGAGGCTTGCCATCTCATCTGTCACTTGGTGTCCACCATCCCCTAGACGCCCCATCTCCAAAGTGCTTGTTTAAGACAATCCACTGAGGTTACAGAAAAAATATTTTTTAAAATTTATTTGAAAGGCAGTGTTACAGAAAGGTGGAGGCAGAGAGAGAGAGAGAGAGAGAGAGAGAGAGAGAGAGAGAAAGATCTCCCATCCAGCTGGGCCTGGGCCGGGCTGAAGCCAGGAGCAGGAATCCCATCCTGGTCTCCCATCTGACTGGCAGGGCCCAAATACTTGGACCATAATCTAGTGCCTTCCCTGGCACCTTAGTAAGAAGCTGGGTCAGAAGCAGAACAGCTGCACTTGAACTGGCACTCTGCATTGGGATGCTGGTGTTTCATGCAGTGGCTTAACCCACTATCCCAAAGTGCTGGCCTCGTGTCCCTGGTTCTGACTGCATTTTGCCTGGGAATGATGATATTTCACTCTGAACCCCTGCAGCTGAATTAAACATGGTGGTTGTTAACACCAAAATATCAGCCTGGAAAAAACACAAAACTATCCCTTGAGGGATAGTTCACTGATTTATGTTTCCTGAATGTATTAATATTATGAAGCATGGGATCAGAAGGGCCTGTTCAAAGTCCTTTCTGTTGCTTTCCGGCCTTGTGATCTTGGGTGATTTCTTAACTTCTCTGGGACTTGGGTCTCTCTTCTTCAGAATGATGATAATGCCAAACTCAGGGGATTCTTTTACAGGGTAGACTCCTTGAACTAAATTACGAATGTCTACTAGAACCTTAATACTCTCTTACCTTTCCATGATTTCACTCCTAAGAAAGGTCCTTCCTGACCTTTTTCTAGGTGTGTGCAACACTCTCATGCACACCTAGAATGGCAATAAACTCAGTGCAAATGAATATGAACTATTTCTGTTCACTATTGCTTCATGGGAACCTAGCACAGACTCGTAGGAAAACAGATGAGGGGACTATTAAATCTGTCTGGTGTCCACTTCACTTTTCCAACTCTGTGAGGAGGGTGTGTTTATATGCCAATGTTGAAGATGAGAAAATTTAGATTAGAGGTTAAGTAACTTGTCCCAAACAGAATTGATCAGTGGTAGGACAGCATAGAACATGAGCCATGCGTGCTACTAAAATCTATAGAAAGTTTCAGAAGAGTGTATTCCTCCTAAGAGTTAAAATCAGTTTCTCAAATGTCTTATGGTCTTTGTGTGTTTCCTCTTATTTCCAGTTCCTTCTATCCTGTAGGCAGAACTGCAAAGCCAAACAAGGAGGTGGTGTTTTTTTTTTTTTTTTTTTTTTTTTATTTAGTGATTGGTGCCACTGACCCAACTGATTTAGCTTGAGAACTTTCATTACTTTTCTCTTTTGTTACATACAGGCAACTCCAGTGGGGCCTATAAATACAACAATCACTGCCAGGTTGGCTGCTGCTGTGGGCTGTGTGAAAATGTTTTTGGTACCTGTCTGTATCTTACCTGGGGAAATCCTATTTAATATCTCATGACAGCGCTCCTCAGAATCAAGAGAAGAAACAGAAGGCATTAGCTGACTCTACTGTTTTGGCAAAACTGCCCCAAATTCTTTTTAGATATTGCATGTTTCCCAGTGCTCTCTCCAGTGTTCACACTTCTGCCACCAATGCTGTGGAAGCAGACAAGAGCAGTTACTGCTGTTTATTGAATGCTTATGAAACGCCAGGCGCATTTATTTCTATATTATTATTTAGTCTTCATACCAGTTTTATAAAGTTATAAACATTGGTTTCCTCTGTATTACACATAAATGTTTAGGTGTCAGAGAAAATGAGAAACTGACTCAGGTTGACTCAGCTAATTAGTGACAGAATCAAAACTTGAACCTGTGTCTATTTGGCTCAAGGCACCTGCTCTTTTTTTATTTAAAGATTTATTTTTTAATTATTTGAAAGGCAGAGTTACAGAGAGAGGAGGAAAGACAGAGAGAGAGAGAGAGAGAGAGAGAGAGGGAATCTTCCATTCGCTGCTTTACTTCCCATATGGCCGCAACAGCCAGGGCTGGGCCAGGCCGAAGCCAGGAGCTTCTTCTGGGTCTTTCACGTGGATGCAGTGGCCCAAGTTCTTGTGCCATCTTCTGCTGCTTTCCAGGCACTTTCCACTTCTCAAGCTGGTTTCTCTATTTTTTTAAAAAGACCTATTTATTTGAAAGGCAGAGTGACAGAGAGAGAGAGAGAGAGAGAGAGAAAGATCTTCCATCTACTGGTTCACTCCCCAGGTGCCCACAATGGTTGGGATTAGGCCAAGCTAAAGCTAGGAGCCAGGAGCTTCTTCTGAGTCTTCTTGGATTCAGGGGCCCAAGGACTTGGGCCATTCTCTGCAGCTTTCCTAGGTGCATTAGCAGAGCTGGATAGAAGTGGAGCAGCTGGGACTCAAACCAGTGCCCATATCGGATGCCAGCATCGCAGGCAGAGGCTTAACCTGCTATGCCACAATGCTGGCCCCAAGGTGCTCTTAAATCACCACTCACTCTGCCTCCTGCAAAGACAGAGCCAGGATTGCCTTGCTGAGTGACAAATCTTTGCTTCTCCTTGGAATGTAAAACCGTTGACTGCAGCTCAACACAACTGCTCTGTATCTTACTTGAGGAGAGGATGTTTTAGAGTCTGGCTGCTGCATTTGAATCTTAGATCCACCACTTAGATTCTAAAGTGCTTCCTCTACTTATCAAATGAATATAATAGTAGTACCAATCTCACAGTGCTGGGGCTGGCGCTGGGGCTTAGTGGGTAAAGCTGCCATCTGCAGTGCTGTCATCCCACATGGGTGCCAGTTTGAGACCCAGCCACTCCACTTCAAATTCAGCTCTCTGTGATGGCCTGGGAAAGCAGTGGAAGATGGCCCAAGTTTTTGGGCCTCTGTACCCACATGGGAGACCTGGAAGAAGCTCCTAGCTTTGGATTGGTGCAGCTCTAGCTGTTGTGGCCATCTGGGGAGTGAACCAGTGGATGGAAGACCTCTCTACTCTCTACTCTCTCTGCCTCTGCCTCTCTGTAACTCTGCCTTTCAAATAAATAAATAAATAAATAAATCTTTAAAAAAAATCTCACAGCGCTCTTGTGAGGATTAAGTGAAATTACCTATGTAAAGCATTTAACACAGTAATGTGTAAGTGTATAAAAACGTTAGCTAGTTTTATTATTAGATAACTCCCAACACAAACATGGATTCACTTCCAAAAGTTCATCTTACACTCAGTTGTTTGAGCTGAGAACATACTTACACATATGAAGAATATTAGACAGTTGATTAGTCACTCATAAGTACTTTTACAGTGCAGCTAAGAGAGTGCTAATTGGCCTGGATGTGTGTCCTACAACCAGGACTGTGTAGTGAGGGGAGAAGGATGGGGCACAAGCTACTGATTCTTTAGAAAGCCCTAGAGTCTCCTCACACCACTATTCTTTAAAAGGTTTTTGCTTCAAAATGATTCTTTTCCTGCAGTGGTAATTACATGTTCTTTGCCTCTGGCAGTTGTCCAAACTTAAAAAAACAAAATGAAAACTCTCTTCTCCAGTCTATTCCTTACTCTCTGCCTCCTGCATCAAAACTCCCATTTTCTCAGTGGTTGGCTCAGGAGAGCAACCATTAATTTCTGATTCTATGCAGATGCTCAGTTTTCCTTAACTTTCCTGGAATTGTTTACATTTTTAGAAAAGATTCATTTATTTATTTCAAAGTCAGAGTGACAGAGGGAGAGACAGATAGCTATCTTCCATCTGCTGGTTCACTCTCCAAATGGCCACAATGGCCATGTCTGGGCCAAGTTGACACCAGGAGTCTGGAACTATTTAGCTTTTTAGAGGAATGGGACTGGCACTGTGGTGCAGCAGATTAAGTCGCCACTTGCAATGCTGGCATCGCATAACAGAGTGCCAGTTCTAGTGCTTGCTCCTCCAACATTTTTTTTAATGATTTATTTATTTGAAAGGCAGAGTTACAGAGGCAGAGAGAAAGAGAAAGAGAAAGAAAGAGAAAAGAGAAAGAGAGAGAGAGAGAGAGAGAGAGAGATCTTCCATCCTCTGGTTCACTCCCCAAATGGCCACAATGGCTGGAGCTGGGCCGATCTGAAGCCAAGAGCCAGGAGCTTCTTCTGGGTCTCCGCCCATATGAGATGCATTGCAGGTGGCGGCTTTACCAGCTATGCCACAGTACCGGCCCTAATTCCTCCAACCTCTGATCCCACTTCCTGCTAATGTGCTTGGGAAGGCACTGGGAGGTGAGCAAATACTTATGCCCCTGCCACCCATGTGGGAGACCAGAATGGAGTTACTGGTTCCTGATTCTGGCCTCACCCAGATTTGGCTGTTGCAGCCATTTGGGGAGTGAACCAGAGGGTTGAAGGTCTCTCTTTCTCTCTGCCTTTCAACTAACTAAGTAACTAAGTAAATAATCTTGAAGAATATATGTAAAGGAATAGAATGCAGAATTTCAGGCAGGGACAGAGCAATTCGAGGACCTGTCACACTTACAGTGTTGCTGTGAGGGTGAGGTGCTCCTGGCAGGAGTATTCGCTCCCTGTCTGCTCTCTCACATCGCAGCTCGGCTGCTGAGTACTTCGAGGCAGACCAGCTGTGCCTGGGGGGCTACTTGGGATCATCTCGCTTAAGCTGGCCTCTTTTTCTTCCTTCTTCCACTTCTTAAGCTGGTTTTTCTATTTTTTAAAAAAGACTTATTTATTTTGGCCGGCGCCGCGGCTCACTAGGCTAATCCTCCGCCTAGCGGCGCCGGCACACCGGGTTCTAGTCCCGGTCGGGGCGCCGGATTCTGTCCCGGTTGCCCCTCTTCCAGGCCAGCCCTCTGCTGTGGCCAGGGAGTGCAGTGGAGGATGGCCCAGGTGCTTGGGCCCTGCACCCCATGGGAGACCAGGAAAAGCACCTGGCTCCTGGCTCTTGCCATCGGATCAGCGCGGTGCGCCGGCCGCAGCGCGCCGGCCGCGGCGGCCATTGGAGGGTGAACCAACGGCAAAGGAAGACCTTTCTCTCTGTCTCTCTCTCTCACTGTCCACTCTGCCTGTCAAAATAAAAAAAAAAAAAAAAAAAAGACTTATTTATTTGAAAGGCAGAGTGACAGAAAGACAGAGAGAGAGAGAGAGAGAGAGAGAGAGAGAGAGAAATCTTCCATTCACTGTTCACTTCCCAGATGGCCACAATGGTTGGGATTGGGCTGGGCCAAAACTAGGAGACAGGAGCTTCTTCTGGGCCTCCCAGGTGTGTGCAGGGGCCCAAGGACTTGGGCCCGTCTCTGCTGCTTCCCTAGGCACAATAGCAGGGAGCTGGATCAGAAGTGGAGTAGCTGGGACTTGAACAGGTACTCATATGGGATGCCGGCACTGTAGGTGGTGGCTTTACCTGCTATGCCACAGCGCCGGCCCCTAAGCAGGTTTTTCTAAAAGCCTCTGGATATTTTTTTTCTGAACTCTAAGGTAGAAAGATTGTGGTAAAACTTGGGAGCATATGAAAACCTGTGAGGACGCCTGTACTCATTCCGTGACTGAGGGATTGCTGCACACTTGTGCGATACAACAAATATATTCAAGCCAGTGACAGACTGTGTGGTTTATGGATAACTGATGACTAAGGGACTCGTGTTGCCCAAGCCAAGAACTGGGACACATATTCTGACAAGTACAAATAAATTTATGGGACAATGGGACCGAATAATTGAAACTGGGAGCCATGCCAAAGTCCTGGAGCTGACAGAGCCCGGCAGAAGACTGGGAACAGGGGACGTATGGTGCAGTCATGAGTGTTGACATCTCTATACCTCTGTGTCATTAGCAGAGACAGAGATGAATGATCCCATGACCCACCATGCTCATTGCAAATGTAAGGGAGAACTAGGTCCTCTGGAGAGGAGCAGGGCAGTGAATAATGTCTTGCCTCTGCTTGGCTCCATATCAGCATTTCCAGCTCCTTCCGGAGGCCCTAGAAATGCCTCAAAGGGAGCCTTCTGATCCTTGGTCGGCTGCTATTAATGGTTTCACCATGCACAGAGTTATCCAAGCTAAAAATAGCAAGTATTTTGTTTTCATCCTCCTCACATTTTCTAGCAGGTCCCTGAGGCCTTTTGTTTCTACCCTGCAATGTCTTTTCTAGTCCTATTGCCTTCATGGTCCCCTGTTACACTACCTCAGCTGGACCTTCATCTAATTTCCTTGCATCTAGCTTCACCCTCCATACTCTTGTGACCCAGCAACACATACCCCCTTCCCCTACACACACACACACACATACACAAAGACATATAGATGTATACACATATAGACACATACACTGACACAAAGACACATTCATACACAAAGACACACACACAGAGACATATAGATTATGGGGCTGGCACTGTGGCACAGTGGGTTAAAGCTCTGGCCTGAAGCACCAGCATCCCAGATGGGTGCTGGTTCTAGTCCTGGCTGCTCCTCTTCCCATCCAGCCCTCTGCTATGGCCTGGGATAGCAGTAGAAGATGACCCAAGTCCTTGGGCCCCTGTACCCATGTGGAAGAAGCTCCTGGCTCCTGGTTTTAGATTGCTGCAGCTCCAGCCGTTGTGGCCATATGGGGAGTGAAGCAGTGCATGGAAGACCTCTTTCTCTCTTTCTCTACCTCTCTCTGTAACTCTTTCAAATAAATAAAATAAAATAAAATAAAGACATAGATGCATGTACATGTAGACACACACTGACACGCAGACACAAATAGATACACACAGATACATACTCACACAAAGACATATAGATGTGTGCACACATAGACACATACACTGACACAGATGCATTCATCCACACACAGATACATACACAAAGACATATTTGTATTTTTGATAAAAATAATAAAAATGATAAAAATATTTTTGATTAAAAAAATAAAGACATATTGATGTATGCACAAAGATACACAGACCCATCCACTGACACACAGACACATACAGAGGCACAGACACATGGGAGGACACATGGAGACAGACACACACACTGACACACATATAATGACACATATATGCATATCTAGACATACACACTGACCCACAGACACATTCAGAGACACATATAGACACACATAGACATATACACACAAAGACACAGAGACATGCGCAAACACACACAGACACGCAGAGACACAGGCTGTTTCCCTGCTGACAAGTTCGGATCTTTATTGTCGGAACCTCATAGTACACAACTGAAAGTTTTCCTGACGGCGATCTCTAGCCTTTCTGTGCCTATGTCCACCAACGCACCCTAGGACTCCTCTAAGTCTTTGAGAATGCTGGTTTCCTCCCACTTTTCAATATTTTATTTTTGAAATGTTTTCCCCTCTGTGGGTCTCATTCCAGTTCTGCTCTTCAGAGCTAATGGTTCTCCTCAACGTTCCCCAACATGTCCCACTCAGTCCTCACTGTGTGTGTGTGCCTCTTTCTCTCTGCACCTCTAAGGTCTTCCTCCCCAGACACCGCTCGCTGAGCTGCTGCCAGCACCTCAAGGTACTTAATAAAACTTGTTTATAAAAGTGCTGAACCTTTTTCTTTCTTGGTGGGGGCAACTGCATCTTGGGGACAGCTCCTTTCAGCCTCCAGTCAGAAGTCTTCTGTGACTTTTCCTGTCTCTCCGCTCTTGCCTCTGGAGATGTCATCTGTAAAACCAAGCCAGTATTCCTATTGGCTTTGATGCAGGCTTTATAAGGCCTCAGTCTCTCCCACTTTAGTTGCAATTCCTCTGTCTCACTATGGTGATCACTAACTTCTCATTAAAGATTAACTCGCTAAATTAACAGAGTGGTATAAGGGTGGCTGTAACCTGGGTGGCTCTGCAGGTCTCTGGATAACAAGACTCAGGATTCAGGGCCGGCGCTGTGGCACAGTGGGTAAGCCTCTACCTGCAGCAACAGTATCCCATATAGGCACTGGTTTGAGTCCCGGCTGCTCCACTTCTGATCTAGCTCCCTGCTAATGCATCTGAGAAAGAAGCAGAGGATGGGCCAAATCCTTGGGCCTCTGCACCCACGTGGGAGACCCGGATGAAGCTCCTGGCTCCTGGCTTCGGCCTGGCCCTGTCCCAGTTGTTGCAGCCATTTGGGGAATGAACCAGCAGATGGAAGACCTCTCTCTGTGTCTCCCCCAGCCCCCTGTAACTCTGTCTTTCAAATAAACAAAATAAATATTTTTTAAAAAGGCCCAGAATTCAATGATTATTTCTATGGCTAGTGTCCTATCACTAGACTCCATTTTGAGTTGTTTTGCAGGAATATCAAGCCCTGATCAAACAAAGTAATGATCAATTTCTTCTTTCTAATGTTTATTTTCATCTACTTGAATCACACACACAGACACACACACACAGATTGAGAGAGAGAGAGAAAGAGAGAGAGAGAGAGAGAGAGAGAGAGAGAAACCCAATGACCACTCTGTAATAATGAATCTACCCAGCCATCTGGGGTCTACTTTGCCATCACAGCATCTTCAGAAGAACATGCCAGCCTCCTGTGACTGGCCAATCCAAGGGGGGTCATGAGCACTGTGGACCAACCAGAGGCGTGCAAGTCAGAGCTGATCATGTGCTGCTCAGTCTCTGTGTGGCTCTATAAGATTCACTGTCTTCGAGCACTTGTGGTGGGGGCAGGAACTGAGCGTTAGCTCTTCACCCCTTGCTCTGCGCTTTGCGAATTATCTCCTCCCATCCCTGCATCAGTAACTGGCTTGCCGTGCTTCAGACAAGCAGACTCAGTTTTGTGGATTCTACGGCAACTCCTGCAACCAGTTTTGGGGATCTTTGTAACACCTGTCCCTTTCCAGTGCATGGTGGGAAGCCCTTGTGCCAAACTCCACTGTGTGGAGCCTGCTCTTCCAGCTTCTTCTGGATCTACTTTTTTTCCCCTCACTGTGTTGTGCCTATTCACTCTCAAAAGTAATTCAATTCATGCTGATTCCTACTCAGGTATTGTAGTGGATAGCCAATTAATGTGTCATCTATCCCACGATAATAGCACTTGAAGAGCAGGTTTTCTGATATCTTGTTCCTAACCAAGCCTAGAAGAGTGATGATATATTTTTTATAAAGTTATTTATTTATTTGAAAGTCAGAGTTACACAGAGAGAGAAGGAGCAGCAGAGAGAGAGAGAAAGAGAGAGTGAGAGAGAGAAAGTCTTCCATCCGCTGGTTCACTCCCCAAATGGCTGCAACGGCTGGAGCTGCGCTTATCTGAAGCCAGGAGCCAGGAGCTTCTTCCAGGTCTCCCACATTGGTGCAGGGGCCCAAGGACTTGGGTCATCTTCTACTGCTTTGCCAGGCTGTAGCAGAGAGCGGGATCGGAAGTGGATCAGCCGGGACTTGAACTGGTGCCCATATGGGATGCCAGCACTGCAGGCAGCAGTTTTACCCACCACGCCACAGTGCCGGCCCCGAATGATATTTTAAGCATGATGGTCAAATAACTACCACCCAATTTGGATATGGGGGAGCAGAGGGCAGGGTTTAAAGCTGGGGTAAGACAGTTTCCCTCACGTGGTTCAGGCAAGCAGAGAAGCAACTGCTCAATCCATACAGAGGGAGTGTGGGAGGGGCACTGGGGAAGGAGGTGGGATGGAAGTCACGCAGGGGTGGGATACAGGCAGGCAGAAGTTAGGGAAACATCTAGAAGGACCTCACTTTGGGAGTGAGTCTTGAAGGCAGCCACGGGGAGAGGACATTTGAAGCAGAGGTTCAGTGTGCATCACACAGTGGTGGAAGGGAAACTGTTTAGCTCACTAGGGTATGGTCTGTCAGCATGACTGTGGAAGGAGTGTGTGGCTGCCTTTGAGTAGTAGTGCAACAAACCAAATACTGGGCATCTACATTCACTTGTTAAGGGAGAATTCACTCTGTGCCAATGAGCACGTGGGAGGCAACAGATGATGGCTCAAGTGCTTGGGCCTTTGCCACCCATGTGGGAGACCCAGAAGGAGTTCTAGGCTACTCCCTTTGGCCTGGCCCAGCTCTTGGGGGCATGAACCAGTAGATGGTAGATACTTCTCTCTTTCTCTTTCCCTCTCTCTCTCTGTGTCCCTTTCTGCCTCGCAAGTAGATGAAAATATATAAATAAATAAAAAAATAAGAATACAGTATGATTTTTACCTTAATGGATAGCTTTTTGCTATAAGCTGTGCATATCAGGAACGCAGTGACTATAGTTTTATTTCTTTCTTTTTTTTTTTTTTTTGACAGGCAGAGTGCATAGTGAGAGAGAGAGACAGAGAGAGAGAAAGGTCTTCCTTTATCGTTGGTTCACCCTCCAATGGCCGCTGCGGCCGGCGCGCTGCAGCTGGTGCACTGCGCTGATCCGAAGGCAGGAGCCAGGTGCTTCTCCTGGTCTCCCATGCAGGTGCAGGGCCCAAGGACTTGGGCCACAGCAGAGAGCTGGCCTGGAAGAGGGGCAACCGGGACAGAATCCAGCGCCCCTACTGAGACTAGAACCCAGGGTGCCGGTGCCGCTAGGCAGAGGATTAGCCTATTGAGCCGCGGCGCTGGCCTGACTATAGTTTTCTATAGGCTACTCTTGCTTGGCATTCATTTTGGGCCTTGAAAAGAGAGCCAACTGCAGTAAACAGTAAGGTAAGACATGGAAACGCACTGTGGCCTGCGTCCAGTTCTGGATACATATTGTCACAGCCAGAGTTTGGGGTGAGAGAAAAGACAAACTCAGCAGGTGTGGGTTCCCACTGACCTCCTCCCTATCTGATGTTTTGTCCCATTTGCTATGACCTATTTGAGTTTCCCAGCACAACTGCGCACTGCAAGGACCATGTTAACATCTGGTGAAGATATTTTTTGAAGTTGCAGTCTTGCTTCATCCATTCTACAGTAATTATATAAGAGTTCCTGCTGTGCTGCTTCCAAAATGTTCTAGAATGAACATCAGTAAGGAGATGAGAGACCCTAGGAAGGCCAACTCATCTAAAACCTGCGGCTTGTGAGATTGTACGATGGAGAGAGACATGGACCTAGCTCTTGGCAGTACACAGTGTCCAGATTGCTTGCAGTCCAATTACACTACTCAGCAGTATCATTCCCTATTGGCAATAGAATTTCATTTTTACTGGAAATTACTGTGTCCAGAGCATATAGTGATTGCCTGATAGGAGTTGGTGGCATTTGTTACTGGAAATAGAAATCATTCAAGGTAAAGAGCTTAAAAGTAGAAAAGTATATTTGAAATAATCAAAGGATTGGGATAATCTGATGGGGTGTTTGCTGAAATTCCTTCTGGCTATAACATAGATTCTACCTGTGCTTATCAGGTGGCTGGTGTGCAACACTCTAGTGTTTCCTGTTTTCTCAAGAGAGCCTAAAGAAGGTATTCAGAACAAAATTAAATTTTAATGTATGTTAATTTTAAAAGCACAGCCTCAGTTTTCTTACTTGATTAAAAGAGGTATTTGTAGTGTCCACCTCATGGGAATGTTATGAAGATTAAATGTGATGATGTACTGAAATGCTTTGTAAACAAAATATTCCTGTGATTCAGTTCTCCAAGTGAATTGGATAGGAAATTGTTACAAGTACAACCAAAATGCTGTTTACTAGAACAGAGGAAGTCATTGACAGGCGAAGCCTCAGGTTTCATCTCCAGATTCTTTTTTTTTTTTTTTTTTTTTTTGACAGGCAGAGTGGACAGTGAGAGAGAGAGACAGAGAGAAAGGTCTTCTTTTTTGCCGTTGGTTCACCCTCCAATGGCCGCCGCCGGCGCGCTGGGGCCGGCACACCGCGCTGATCTGATGGCAGGAGCCAGGTGGTTCTCCTGGTCTCCCATGGGGTGCAGGGCCCAAGCACTTGGGCCATCCTCCACTGCACTCCCTGGCCACAGCAGAGAGTTGGACTGGAAGAGGAGCAACCGGTACAGAATCCGGCGCCCCGACCGGGACTAGAACCCGGTGTGCTGGCGCCGCTAGGTGGAGGATTAGCCTAGTGAGCCACAGCGCTGGCCCATCTCCAGATTCTTGACAGTAGGCATAGATTAGTGATTGATTTTGATGACAGGCATAAGGAAACACTCAGCCTATGTTGTTGAATGAACAAATGAAGTGACTGTGAACTGAAACTGGAAGGATGAGTGATGTTTGAACAGGGTCTGAAGAACGTAAAGGAAGACATAGGTAAGGAAGAATATTCTAGATTGAGAGAACTGATAGTACAGGGTTTGGACGACAGTGTATTGGCTGGCATATCCAGATGTGTCAGGGGGTATAGTGTGAGATGGGATTAGAATGGTAATTTAGGAGTGGGTCATAGAGGACCTTGAGTGCCATAATAAATGTTTGGGTCAAATTCTACACTGATAGGGAGTCATCACAGGTTTTGAAGAAAGAAGACTGGGCATGATATTTAACCTCTCTATTTTTGTGATGATGCTTCTCATGGCTATATGATTTGCCCAAGAGATGTCCTGGAGAGGAAAAAGCCCGAGACAAAATGTCTAGTGGGAAGCTATTGAGTAATTGAACAAGAGGGACTGTAGGGATAAAAAGCAGGGTACAGACAGAAGGAAAGCAGTGGGATTGAATGAGCAGGGCTTGGTAGCTCAGTGGCATAGAGAGTGAGGAGGAGGAGGTATCTAAGACCAGTTTTAAGTTTGAATAATTGCCATGAGCGGAGCCAGAAACACGGCAGAATTTATCTGTATACATTTAGCGCTCTAGGTGGTTTCCTTGTCTCCTGGTTTTTCGTCTGTCAACAACCCACTGACACTTCCTGGCCAATCAACTTGCATAGACCATTTTCTTCCACTGTTGCCAGGACATCAAGGAGATCCATTGAGTGCAGTGACGGGTCCTTCCTCTTAAAGGCGAATGCCAGCTACTTTCAAAGGACTGGGTTCTAATTTTTTGGTGCTCCTTTCAACATTTGCATCCTCATAGCAACAGGGAACACACAGATCGCTCCTGCTTACAGCTTTGAGATTTAAGATTCACAGAGCAGCTGGGTGGGCACTTATTGAAGAGAGCTGTTAGTTTTTGTGTTTTTTTTTTTTCTTTCTTGGCCCAGCATAAATAGTTAAGTGCAGGAAATTAAGATCACATTCTCCAAGCATTCAAGGACCAAATCTCATTTAGGTAGACAATTTCTAAACTCTGTGTTTTTTTTTTTTTTTGTAGTTGTTCTTAAGATGTCTTCATTTGCCTAAATATTCATCACCACAAGCATTGAAAAGTGTTTATTGAAAGTTCATTTTGAGACTGGCACGGTGGCTCAATAGGCTAATCCTCCGCTTGTGGCGCCAGCACACCAGGTTCTAGTCCCGGTCGGGGCGCCAGATTCTGTCCCAGTTGCCCCTCTTCCAGTCCAGCTCTCTGCTGTGGCCAGGGAGTGCAGTGGAGGATGGCCCAAGTGCTTGGGCCCTGCACCCCATGGGAGACCAGGAGAAGCACCTGGTTCCTAGCTTCGGATCAGCGCGGTGCGCTGGCCGCAGCGCGCCTGCCGCGGCGGCCATTGGAGGGTGAACTAACGGCAAAAAAGAAGACCTTTCTCTCTGTCTCTCTCTCTCTCTCACACTGTCCACTCTGCCTGTCAAAAAAAAAAAATTTTCATTTTGAGAGTAGTGCTGGAATGATGTAGTACTCAGGATGGTAGTTATGGGACTGTAACATGGTCCACCATGAAGGTGGACGTTGAATTCTTTTTTTTTTTTTTTTTTTTTTTTAAAGATTTATTGTATTTATTTTAAAGGCACAGTTTTACAAAGGGAGATTTCCCACCCATTGATTCACTCCCCAGATGGCCACAACCGCAAGGCTGGGCCAGGATGAAACCAGGAGCCAGAAGTTTCATCCAGGTCTTCCAAATGGCATGTTGGGCCATCGCCTGCTGCTTTCTCAGGTGCATTAGCAGATAACTGGATGGAAAATGGAGCAGCTGGGAGTCCAACCACCGCCCCTATGAGTTGCAGGTGTTGCAGGGAGTGTCTTAACCTGCTGCGCTACAATGCAGGCCCCAGAGGTCTTGAAGGTTTCCATGTTTTGTCTTGTTTGGAATGGGTGGGGTAAGAGGTATTGCTAGGTAAAGGCACAAGAAACAGATGCCTCTTCCTGCTAGTGAAAGCCAATTAAAGCAGTCCTTTCATTACAAGTTGAACGCAGGATCCAAGTCAGGGAGCCAGGCTGAGCTACTCAAAGGGAAAGGAATCGTAGGTTGATGTGTATTTAGTAGCAGGAATTTTGCAAAGTATAGGAGAGAGCAAACCTCCTTGGCAGTATGATAAAAATTGTACTTGAAGTGCTTCTTATAGAGTGCGAAGTTTATATCTCTGCGGGTGTTTTGCCCAGGCACTGTCAAAACAGATGCAATCAGTCTTGGATGTATAGGAGTTTACTGTCCGAGAAGGATAACACAGAACGCTATATTAGGGATTGTCTTAGTTTGTTCAAACTGCCATAATAAAATACGAGAGGCTGCAGGGCTTCATCAACAGAAGTTTATTTTCTCAGGTTCTGGAGACTGGAATGGTGAGGTGAGGCTGTCTATGTGTTTGGGTTCTGCTCTGCTCTCTCTGGGTTTGCAGGTAGCCACCTCCTCATCTCCTCACACTGTGTCTGTACACAGTGGCTCTTCTTCCCTATTAAATCCAATTCCAGGCAGGGATTGGCAACCATTTGCTTCAGAGGACACAAAGCTTCCCACCACCAACGGTGTTTTTTATAATATTCTAACACAGTACATAAGTTTCCCTAACAGATGACTGCTTTGGGCACAGGCTGGCTTTAGGAGTTGAATTGTGTCCCCTAAAAAGACACATTGAAGTCCTACCCTTTGGTATTTGTGAATGTGATATCTGGAAACATCTTACGTACAGATGTAATTAGTTTAAGAGGAAGTCATGGGGATGGGTCCTCATCCACTATGACTGTTGTCCTTATAAGATGAGGAGAAGGCTGTGTGAAGATTCGGGCAGATTGGAGAGATGCACGTACAAGCTGAGAAGTGCCAAGGATTGTCAGTAACACCAGAAGGTAAGAGAGAGGCATGGAACCGCTTCTTCCCCAGCGTGTTCAGAGAGAGCACGGCTCTGCTCTGACACCTGGACTTGGGTCCTCTGGCCTTCAGAACTCTGAAAGCAAAAATGCCTGCTGAAGCCACGTGGTTTGTGGAGTTTTGTTATGGCTGTCCTAGGAAAACAGAGCTGGTTAACTGAACAAAAGGAAAGCAGCCGGGGACTTCTGGGAAGGAGTTTCCTCTAAGAAAGGGAATCAGAGGGGACATTCTGCCTGCCTTGTGTCCATCCATATGGTCATGGTACATGGAGCAACTGTAGCCATCTTGAAACTAAAGGGACATAAGCTTGAGTACAAAGGCCAAGACACAGAGCCTTGGGGCTGGTATTGTGGTGTGGTGGGTTAAACTGCCACCTGTGATGCTGGCATCCCCATGTGGGTACTGGTTCAAGTCCTGGCTGCTCCACCTCTGATCCATCTCCCTGCTAATGTGCCTGGGAAGCAGCAGAAGATGCCCAAGTGCTTGGACTCCTGCCACCTACCTGGAAGACCTGGATGCAGTTCCAGGTGGGGAGTGACCAATGGATGGACAGTCTCCCTTTCTATATCTCTTCCTCTCTCTCTGTAACACTGCCTTTCAAATAAATAAATAAATGACACAGGTCCTGGTAGAACTGAATGGACAGGTCCATGATGATGTCATGGAGTTGTTGAATTATGCTGGAATTACCAGATTTCCTGTTCTGCGAGAGAACAGAATTTGCTCATTCCGTGTGCCACTTTTAGTTAGGTTTTCTGTTACGTGCATATAACAACCTTTGATACCTCAAGGGTTAGTGGTATCTAAAGGAATTCACTGAGGTCAGGAAATTTTTTTAATAAAAATATTTTTATTTACTTATTTATTTGTGATGAGGAGACAGAGTGCATATGCTCCCAATTGCAGGTTTTCTTCCCAAATGTCTGCAACAGCTGAGGGCTAGCCTAAGGCTGAAGCCAAGGCCAGTAACTGGGAACTCAAGTTAGGTTCCCCATGTGTGTGTCAGGAACCCAACAGAGTGGACCATCACTGCTGCCTCCCGGGGTCTGCATTAGCAGGAAGCTGGAGTCAGGAGTCGGTGCCAGGTATCAAACCTGGTACTGTGAGGAGGGATGAGGCATCTTAACCACAAGGCCAAATGCCCACACACCAGGAAATCTTTTATTTACCACTAGCTGATGGCTTTTGCGACCCTTCCCAGTGAGTACTATGCAGAGGTGACGCTCCCTGAAGAGGTACGCCCAAGTTCCTACAAAGGCTTTTCACTGTAAAGTGGACTGGGTCTTTTTTTTTTTTTTTTGACAGGCAGAGTGGACAGTGAGAGAGAGACAGAGAGAGAAAGGTCTTCCTTTGCCGCTGGTTCACCCTCCAATGGCCGCCGCTGCAGCCGGCGCACCGCGCTGATCCTGGCAGGAGCCAGGAGCCAGGTGCTTTTCCTGGTCTCCCATGGGGTGCAGGGCCCAAGCACCTGGGCCATCCTCCACTGCACTCCCTGGCCATAGCAGAGAGCTGGCCTGGAAGAGGGGCAACCGGGACAGAATCCGGCGCCCCAACCGGGACTAGAACCCGGTTTGCCGGCGCCGCAAGGTGGAGGATTAGCCTATTGAGCCACGGCGCCGGCTTGGACTGGGTCTTACATGAGGCTTGAGGTCTTCCTGATTCTTGTATATGTTTCCTGTCCCAGAAACACTTTCCACCCACGTTCTTCTTGTACCTAGCTACTTTCTACCCACCTTCTGCATTTGAGTTTCCTTTGAGAAGCCAAGTCAGGGCTAAGTGTCCCTTTAATGGACTTGCCCCATTTTAGCATTTACCACATTATATTGTGATTGTCTATTTACTGTCACTACCTCTCACTAGGCTCTTGGGAAAAGATACTCTGAACATCCTGCTGATTGTTGCATGCCCTAATACAAAGCATGACTCATGGTAGGCGCTTGATAAATATGCATTAAGTAAGTGAAAATAAAAGACACAGCGGTGCCAACAGTCTGTAATCTAAAATTTATCTACACTGTTTTAGCAAGGTCTATGAAAAAATGAGAGCTGGGCAGGGCCTTGGTAAAGCAGGAAATAGCTAAGCCGATCTTTTTCCCTGCTCTTTGGGTTCTATGCCTGATTCTTCTATTCTTTTTTTTTTAAAGAGCCATTTATTTATTTTTATTTTTTTAGGATTTATTTATTTATTTGAAAGGCAGAGTTGCACAGAGAGGAGAGGCAGAGAGCAGTCTTCCACCCGCTGGGTCACTCCCCAATTGGGTGCTTTGGGCAGAGCTGTGCCGATTTGAAACCAGGAACCAGGAGCTTCCTCCGGGTCTCCTACCAGGGTGCAGGGTCCCAAGGCCTTGGGCCATCTTCTACTGCTTTCCCAGGCCATAGCAGAGAGCTGGATTGGAAGTGGAGTGGCTGGGACTCGAACCGGTGGCCATGTGGGATGCCGGCACTGCAGGCAACGGCTTTACCTGCTACGCCACAGCATCGGCCCTTCTTCTTCTTTTTTTAATATAAAGATTTATTTATTTATTTGAAAGGCAGAGTTATAGGGAGAGGGAGAGACAGAGAAATTTTCTATCCAATGGTTCACTTCCCAAATGGCTGCAATGGCCAGGGCTGGCCAGACCAAATCTAGGTGCCAGGAGCTTCTAGGTCTCCCACGTGGATGTAAGGGCCCAAGGACTTGGGTCATCTTCCACTGCTTTCCCAGGAGCATTAGCAGGGAGCTGGATTGGAGTGGAGCAGTCAGGACCCCAACTGGTGTCCAAATGGGATGCTGGTATCACAGGTGGTGGCTTTACCCTCTACACCACAGTGCCACCCTTATTCTTTTCTTCTCCCCTCCCCTCTCCTCCTTCTCTCTCCCCTCCTCTCTCCTGCCTTCCCCTCTTCTCCACTCCTCTTCTCTTCTCTTCTCCTGAACATTTTTTACATCTGGGCTTTATTTAACTCAAACATGTAAGAAAAAAAATGATAATGGTTAAACTGGAATTATCAACACATCTACTGTTTTCCTAGAGAAAAAAAAGTTATGAAACACGTGTCTTTCTAGAAAACTCCCTAAAAATTAATGCTAAGAATTTATAATAGGACAAGAAGTTGGCAGCAGTGGGACATTTGGTACCTTTATAGCATGGTGGGTAGGTTTTGCCTTCTTCAGTCTCTGATTTCCCTAAGAAGTTTTGGATAATGATCTTGTCTTTGATACTTGAAAGTAGTTTCCAGTAATACTAAAGGTACGGTATTATCTCAGTCTGAGGTCATTCATTCCTTAAGGTTAGCCATGCATTTGTCTTCCAGATTTTTCTTCTTAGAATAAATTGTGCAGTGCTCTGCCAGATATGATAATTGTAATATTTTTTCTCTATATGGTGAAAATTATTCACTCATTCACTTGGGTGTTTTCCATGTTTGCACTCAATACTGTGTTATGCATCCATCAACAATAGTCAGACTGGAACCCTTTCCCAGCACAGCCTACTGGCCAGTGGAAAGATAGATTACAAATAAATAAATATTAAAAAAATTTGCTTCCAAGAATGAGATGGTAGAGACAGAGACTAAAGTGTGGGGAGGGGACCTAGTTTGGGTGATCGGGGACAACTTCCCTGAGAAGGTGACAATTTAGCTGAGACTTAAAGGATGAGCAAGGAGTCATGCCTTGGAAACAGGGTCACGTTAACCGCAGGTCAGTTAAAAATAACCCCCAGCCTCTCCAGCCTGAAGGTTGGACGTATGGGCTTAAAAGCTTCGCTGCCAGCACCAAAGATGGCGAGTGAAGGGGGCGGGGCTCGCGCGTTCCGATTGGCTAGTCCGGGGGTGGCGTCACGTGGCGGCCACGGAGCATCCGGGCTCCCGGCGGCGGCGCTGCGGAGGCTCGCTGGAGAGGCGGCACGCAGGTGAGCTGGCAGCGGTGCGGCCGGCGCCTGAGCGCCGCGCGTCCAGACCATGGCGGGCTCCCTGCCTCCCTGCGTGGTGGACTGTGGCACCGGGTAAGACCCGCTCGGCGTCTACCCCCGCTCCTCCGCGGACCCGCTCCCGGCCCCGGGCACCTTGCCCTCACCTGGTGGTCGAGTTGCGCTCGCCGCTCCGGAACTCAGGGACCCATGACTGGGCACTGACAGTGGGGTCACTGCCTCCGGGGTCTCCGCGCGGCCCCCGCCGCTCCCATCAGGCTTAGCCCTGATGCTGTGATGTCCCTTTTGGGAAGGGCCACGAGAAGAAGGTGACTGAGGGGGAGGGACGTAGTGTCCAGTCCGTGTGCCCACTTCTCCTGGCCTGTCCCCTTCTCACGTGGCCCGGCGGGAGGGTGCCCTGGGCGCGCAGCCCCGCGCCGGCCTCCGGGATGGACACCCTGTCGGGAATCCGAGGTCAGCCGCATCTCACCTTGCTGGAGTGCCTCTGGGGCACCCATCACTGCGGGTGTGTTTTTTTTTAACGTCACTTACCTGCCGGCTAACGTTGCCCCTGCCCTCTGATGTTTGCTGGCCTTGGTTCTGTGCCCTCAGGCGCGTGTCATTTCTCCTGGCCCATGCTTTTTGCCGCCTACTTGTGGAGATATTTACATTGATCTGCCAACTCCGACAGCCTGTGTAATGCCCACTCTGCTCTTTTCCAGGGTGAAAGGGCACACTCAGTATAACGTCTTGCTTTTAGTTTTGCGGAGACTTGCCTTTTTGTTTACACAAGATGTTTGAAAAGACTCCATTTTGGAAAAGCAGTGTAGATTTGGGAAAACCTGTTTGTGGTATAGGTTGGTCTTTTAGGGATGTGATGGCTTCTTGGGGTGTCAAGCTATTTAGAACGGACTTCAGGGAATGTCTTGTATTTCCAGTCGCTGATTTTCAGCGAGATGATTGCTGATAGTTTGGGAATACAAGCTTGCTTGCTTGCATTGTGGGTTTAGTACTTAATAGCCCGGACATAAATGTAGCCTCTGAAAGATTTTTTTTTTTTTTTTTTTTTTTTGAGAAGAGAGTTTAATCGTTTTGCCACAGAATATTTCATGGCTCAGTCTCCCTACCCTTGATTCTGTTGTGTAGAAAGATGCACTTGGTTTGGTTTCCCTGACAACCTTGTGGGGGTGTCGTCTTTAATTTGCTACAGTCCATCTCCTACTGATAGTTCTTTGCCTTTGCTGCTCAAGCCACCAGTGGTGGTTCCGGGCCAGGGAAAAATTGTGGCCTTTTTGTTTGTGCCAGTTTTTCTTTTTGAAATATTGTACTAGAAGTTTTTTGGCTTTTTAGTTTTTAGAAATTGCTTTAATACTCAAAACACAAGCCAGAATCAGTATTATGTTACAGTTCTCCCTCCAGTTGTTGAGGACCTAACTCTTCTCCTCCCTCCAGTTTCATTGTTCACCCTGCGCCCCTCTGGCCTGGCTGTGTTATGGGTGAAGGCAACATGTAGAAGTATTTTCCAATGTCACATTTGCATGTGAGGCTTTTGCTTTTGTATTTTTGGTCTGGCAAAAGCTATTGAAATAACGAAGCATTTCTTGTTTTGTAGCAGTCAAATAATGCTCACAGAGTTTGTCATACCTTTGACGTTAGTAAGCTGGGGGCCTTACTCATTCTTGCTATAAATATCTGAAATGTGCTCAGTTTAGATCTTTTGAGGTAGGTGATAAATGTAACTGCTCACTGGGACATTGGGCCTCAATAGATCTTTGTTTTGTGACACATGCTTCAGTTGTTGTAGGCTTTGGTGTTGAGACCTAGAAACTGTGTTAGGGAGTCTTCCCAGTGGGTTTCCCATGGACATAATTCTGTCATGGAAACTGCTGCAGTTAGCAGGCATGAATAGCCCATGTCTATTGTGTGGCCAGGAGCAGCCTGGATGCCCCTAACGTTACCTACTTTAATGTATTAGTAGTTCTTACATTTCCCCGACAGCTAAATTGGGTTTTGGATTGACTTTTGCCTCAAAATAGGACAAAAAGCAGTGCAATGGCAGATAAAAATAACCAAAACCAAGGGAAAGAATGGGCCTGGGAAATCACCCCAGACTGTAGACCATTGGTTGCTGTAGTTGGTCATCATCTGGCATGGGTTTTTCTATCTGATAATATCACAAAAGAACCATTGTTATGTAATTCCCGTCATCAGGAAGGAAGAGAAGTACCTGTTTCTCATTTGAAAAGGTTTTTTTAGTACTAAATGCTAAAAGAAAAATTTGACATTGAATGATACATAGTGGGCACTAATGATTTAGTGGATAGTGCTCTGAACAATGTCTATTAGAATGTTTTGTGCTAAACAGTGTTCTAAGTAATGATAACAGGGTACTGAATAACAGTGTATTAAACAGTGTCCTAAGTAATGATAACAGTGTACTGAATAACAGTGTATTAAACAGTGTTTCATCCTGGTAACCTCAAGTTTCTGATAAACCGACCAGCTGGGTGAAAGCCCGAGTGCCGGGGGCCGGTATAATACAGAAAAAGGGATGTGATATATCCAAAAATAAAGGTTCATCTATTTAAAGGAATGACTAGGCGGCATAGTTTTCAGTTTCCCACAAGTCCAGCATCACTTCTCTTAACTGTACTTCTTTAATGAAGACTTTTGCATTTTAAAATTTATTTTGAAGTACTTTCAAATATATTGAAAACTGAAAGAGAACAAAAAATGATTGTGCTTTTCTAGTTTCACCTATTAACATTTACTTCATTATTTTGTGTATGTTTACACATGTTTTAACTATTTTTCTTTTTTAGAAGAATTATTTATTTGGGAGGCAGAGAGAGAGGGAGAAAATCCTCATCTGCCAGTTCACTCTGCAAATTCTCACCATAGCTGGGGCTGGGCCCAGGCCAGGCCCAAGTCTGGGAACCAGGAACTAAACCCAGGTTTCCCATGTGGGTGGTTTCCCCAATTACTTACAGGGTCATCACTGCCTCCAAGGGTCTGCATTAGCAGGAGGCTTGTGTCAGGAGCCAGAGCCAGGAATTGAAGCCAGGTGCTGCAGTATGGGATGTGGGTGTCTGAACCACTGGACCCAATACCTACTATTATCACTTACTGCTTTTTTTAAAAAATATTTATTTATTCATTTGAAAGGCAGAGGTGTAGAAAGGCAGAGGCAGAGGCAGAGAGAGAGAGAGAGAGAGAGAGAGAGAGGTTTTCCATCTGTTGGTTCACTCCCCAAATGGGCGCAACTGCCAGAGTTGCGCCAGTCTGGAGCCAGGAGCCAGGAGCCTCCTCCGGGTCTCCCAAGTGGGTGCAGGGGCTTAAGCACTTGGGCCATCTTCTACTGCTTTCCCAGGTCATAGCAGAGAGCTGGATTGGAAGTGGAGCGGCTGGGACTCGAACCGGCGCCCATATGGGCTGTGGTGCTGGCATTACCCGCAACACCACAGCACCAGCCCCTATTTACTACTTTTTAGAATGGTTTGAGACTAAGTTGTAGACATCATACTCTTTTTTTTTTTTTTTTAAAGATTAGTTAATTTATTTGAAAGGCAGAGTGACAGAGGTAGGGAGATAGAAAAAGATCTTGGCGTTTGCTGGTTCATTCCCCAAATGCCTACAACAGCTGGGACAGTGCCAGGCCACAGGCAGGTGCCAAGAACTCATCCAGCTCTCCCATGTGGGTGGTAGGAACCCAAGTGCATAGGGCATCATCTGCTACTTCACAGCGTGTGCGTTATCAAGAAGCTGGATTGGAAGGAGAGGAGAGACTTGATTCCAGGAATTTTTTTTAAGATTTATTTATTTGAAAGGCAGTTTTAATAGGGAGGGAGAGAGAGATGTCTTCCATCCATGGGTCACTGTCCAAATGGCTGCAAAGGCTGGGTCTGAGCCAGGCTGAACCAGAAGTATGTATGTGTGTGTGTGTGTGTGTGTGTGTGTGTTTATCTATATATATATTTAAAATTTTATCTCGGGTTTTTTTTTTTTTGAAAACATACTCTTTTACATCATAATTCAGTGTCTGCCTTCTGAGAATAAGTCACTTTTTTTTTTTTTATTTAACAGAGTTAGACTGAGAGAGAGAGAGAGACAGAGAGAAAGGTCTTCCTTCCGTTGGTTCACCCCCCAAATGGCTGCCATGGCCGGCGCTGCGCCAATCTGAAGCCAGGAGCCAGGTGCTTCTTCCTGGTCTCCCATGCGGGTGCAGGCGTCCAAGGACTTGGGCCATCCTCCACTGCCATCCTGGGCCGCAGCAGAGAGCTGGACTGGAAGAGGAGCAACCCGGACTAGAATCCGGTGCCCATATGGGATGCCGGTGCTGCAGGGGGAGGATTAACCAAGTGAGCCACAGTGCCGGTTCCGAGAATAAATCACTCTTATATACAATCACAGACCAATTGCAAAATCAGAAAACTTGAATACAATACAATACAATACAATAGTATTCCCCGTGTTCATGAGAACAGTCCCCATTTATATATATATATATATATATATATTTTTTTTTTTTTTTTTTTTTTTTGACAGGCAGAGTGGACAGTGAGAGAGAGAGACAGAGAGACAGAGAGGAAGGTCTTCCTTTTTCGTTGGTTCACCCCTCAATGGCCGCTGAGGCCGGCGCGCTGTGGCCTGTGCACCGTGCTGATCTGAAGCCAGGAGCCAGGTGCCTCCTCCTGGTCTCCCATGGGGTATAGGGCCCAAGCACCTGGGCCATCCTCCACTGCACTCCGTGGCCACAGCAGAGAGCTGGCCTGGAAGAGGAGCAACCGGGACAGAACCGGCACCCCGACCGGGACTAGAACCCGGTGTGCCGGCGCTGCAGGCGGAGGATTAGCCTATTGAGCCGCGACGCTGGCCCCCATTTATATATTTTAAGGAATCTCGCCTTCTCTCCCATCTAGCACCATACATTGCATTTGTTGTTGTCTTGTCTTTTGAGTCTCATTTAATTTGGAACAGTTTGTTATTTTATTTTTTTTGTCTTTCAAGACGTTGACATTTTTGATAGCCAGTTATGTATGATGTCCTTCAATTTAGGTTTGTCTGGTGTTTCCTAAGATAGATACAGCATATGTATTGTCAGGAATGCCACAAAAGTGATGTTGATCTTAGTGTGTCCCATCTAAAGGTTTAAGATGCTGAGTTGCTTTATTCTTGGTGAAATTCACTTGGCTTATTGGGTAGGGTGATGCCCCGTAGGTTTCTCACTGTATAGTTATTATTTTTCCCTTTGTGATAATAGGTCATTTGTGGGGAGATATTTTATGTCCATACTGTTCTTCCTTAAGCACTCACTCATTAGTTTTAAGTATGCATTGGTGATTTTTGACCAAACATTATTTACAGTGATGGTTGCAAGATGCTGATTTTTTTAGCTGTTGTATTCTGACTTTATTGCTCAGTTAGCATTTTACTATAAAGAACTTTTCTATATTCCCTATTCATTTTTTTTAAAAAAATTATTTATTTAATTGAAAGTCCAAGTTACACAGAAAGAGGAGAGGTAGAGAGAGAGAGAGGTCTTCCCTCTGATGGTTCACTCCCCAATTGGCTGCAACGGCTGAAGCTTTGCCGATCTGAAGCCAGAGCCAGGAGCTTCTTCTGGGTCTCCCACATTGGTGCAGGGGCGCAATGACTTGAACCATATTCTACTGCTTTCCCAGGTCATAGAGCTGGATTTGAGGTGGAGCAGCTGGGACTCGAACTGGCACCCACATGGGATGCCGGCACTGAAGCCGGTGGCTTTACCTGCTATGCCACAGTGCCGGCCCCTATTCCCTATTCATTTGTGTACTGTCCTTATAGATTATCATTTAAAGTATTATATCCATTATGTCATCATTATATTCAGTGGGTAATTATTATTACCATCATTTGTTTTGATGCTTCCATTGTTCCATATTTTTTTTTTTTTTTTTTTAAGATTTATTATTTGGGCCAGTGCCCCAGCTCACTAGGCTAATCCTCCGCCTGGCGGTGCTGGCACACCGGGTTCTAGTCCCGGTCGGGGCGCTGGATTCTGTCCCGGTTGTTCCTCTTCCAGGCCAGCTCTCTGCTGTGGCCTGGGAAGTCAGTGGAGGATGGCCCAAGTGCTTGGGCCCTGCACCCCATGGGAGAACAGGAGAAGTACCTGGCTCCTGCCTTCCAATCAGCGCGGTGTGCCGGCTGCAGCGCGCAGGCCGTGGTGGCCATTGGAGGGTGAACTAACGGCAAAGGAAGACCTTTCTCTTTGTCTCTCTCTCTCACTGTCCACTCTGCCTGTCAAAAAAAAAAAAAAAAAAAAAAGGTTTATTATTTGAAAGGCAGAGTTAAAGGGAGAGGGGAAGAGAGAGAGAGAGGTCTTCCATCCACTGATATACTCCACAAATGTCCCCAGTGGCCAGGACTGGACCAGGCTGAAACCAGGATCCAGGAGCTTCCTCTAGGTCTCCCATGTGGGTATAGGGACCCAAGCACTTGGACCATCTTCTGCTTTCCCATGGCCATTAGCAGGGAGCTGGATCTCAAGCAGGGCAGCTGGGACTCAAACCAGTGACCATAAGGGATGCCAGTGCTGCAGGCAGGGGCTTAACCTGCTATGCCACAGTGCCCCATATTCTTCAGATATGTTTCTTTCATTTTTTGAGCATTCTGCTAAGACTGCAATGACAGCCTTGTGTATGCATACATCTTTTTTTTTTTTTTAATATTTATTTGAGAGGCAGAGTTACAGACAGAGGGAGAGACAGAGAGAGGCCTTCAATCCGCTGGTTCACTCTCTACATGGCCGCAACAGCTGGAGCTGGGCCTATCCAAAGCAAGGAGCTAGGTACTTCTTCTGTGGGTGCAGGGGCCCAAGCACTTGGGCTATCTTCCACTGCTTTCACAGGCACTTTAGCAAGGAACTGGATCAAAAGTGGAGCTGGCGGGAATTGAACTGCCATCCATATGGGATGCTGGTGCTGCAGGCAGCAGGCCCCAATTTAAATTTCTTATATGTGAAGGTAAGCATCTTTTCATATGATTAAAAGCCATTTAAAAAAAAATTAGATTATTTATTTCAGAGGCAGAGTTACAGAGAGGGAGAGACAGAGAAATCTTTCATCCACTGGTTCATTTAATGGCCGGTGCTGGACCAGGCTGAAGCCAGGAGCCAGGAGCTTCTTTTTTATTCATATATATATATATATATATATACACATATATATAAAATAAAAATAATATATATTTTATTTTTATTTATTTTTTATTTTTTTATTTGACAGTAGAGTCATAGACAGTGAGAGAGAGAGAGACAGAGAGAAAGGTCTTCCTTTCGTTGGTTCATCCCCCAAATGGCTGCCACAGCCAGCGCTGTGCCAATCTGAAGCCAGGAGCCAGGTGCTTCTTCCTGGTCTCCCATGCGGGTGCAGGCGTCCAAGGACTTGGGCCATCCTCCACTGCCCTCCCTGGCCACAGCAGAGAGCTGGACTGGAAGAGGAGCAACCCGGACTAGAACCCGGCGCCCATATGGGATGCCGGCGCCGCAGGGGGAGGGTTAACCAAGTGAGCCATGGCGCCAGCCCCAGGAACTTCTTTCAGGTTCAGAGCTCCCATGTATGTGGGCCATTTTCCACTGCTTTCTCAGGTGTTTTAGCAGGGAGCTGGATGGGAAGTGGAGCAGCTGCAACTCGAACTGGCACCCATATGGGAGGTCAGCAGTGCAGAGAGCAGCTTTACTCGTCACGCCACAGCGCTGGCCCCGTGCTTCTTTATTTTTAGTGCTGTTTGTATATTAGGGTATGTTGGGCTCCATAGACATCTCCAGGTTCCGTAATTTGTTAGGACTCATGGGGTCATGGTAAAAACAGCCAAGAGAAAAGGTATGTGGTGAAGAATGGAGGAAACCAGTGCAAGCTGCCAGAGCCTTTTCCCAGTGCCATCGTATTGGGTATACTTCCTTCCTTCCTTCCAAGGAAAGTTCTGACAACGTGTATGAAGCTGCTTACTGGGAAGCTCGTTACAACGTAGCACCCCAGGTTTTCATTGGGGACTAGTCATGCAAGCATATACCAGAATTCCATGGTTCTCAAAGGGGGCAGGGGTTTGATATAAACCATGTTGTTTGCACAAGTCTAGGCACAATGAGCCCCTCTTCTCATTTAGGGGATGGTAGGGGGTCCTCTGAAAGTTTAAGTTCCTGGATGTTAGCCAGAGGCCACACTTGCAGGCAGACCTTTCTAAGGACAGCAGTTTCTGGCCTACTAACTCTGTTCTGCACATAAGGCTATTAACACTTTGTGACATTAATTTGCATTTACATTTTCCCTATTTATTGTTTGTCTTTTACCATGCAAAGTTTTTTTTTTTTAGGATTTATTTATTTGAAAGGCAGAGTTACAGAGAGACAGAGGCAGAAAGAGAGAGAAAGAGAGAGGTCTTCCATCTACTGGTTCCCTCCCCAATTGGCCGCCCATTGGAAGCCAGGAGTCAGGAGCTTCTTTACTTCCAGGTCTCCCACCAGGGTGCAGGGGCCCAAGGACTTGGGCCATCTTCTGCTTCTTTCCCAGGCCATAGCAGAGAGCTGGATGGGAAGTGGAGAACCGGGACTCGAAGTGATGCCCATATGGGATGCTGGCACTGCAGGTGGTGGCTTTATCTGCTACACCACAGCGCTGGCCCCACTGTGCAAACTTTTTAAAACAGTGTCAGATTTTTTCATTTTTTTCCCCGCTTATTCTAGATTTTGAGTCAGTTATAATTTAGAAAGTTTTTTGTTTTCATTCTGATTACTTGGTGGTTTAAAAATTTTTTTCATTTAAATCTCTTATCCCTTTGGAATTAATCTGGAGGTATGGTGTGAGAAGTGGACCCAGTCGAATCCAATTCTTCTTCCCCTTGGCTATCCTATTTGTCTCAGTATTACGTTAAAAAAAAAAAAAAACAACCAAACAATTACTGGAGCTGCTGCTTTTATCATGTAGTAAATTTGTACAGTTGTGTTTATTTCTGGATTTTGTTTTGTGTAACATTAGTCTGTGGTTTAATCATGCAGCTGCACCACAGAGTTTTAATTACTGAGGCATTTAGAATGTTTAATATCTGATAGTGTGGCCTCCCCTGCTCATTTGGTTCTTTTTCAGGGTTTTCTCTCTGTTTTTAGTTCCTCCAAATGAACTTTATAATCAATTTTTTTAGTTTCAGGGGGAGAAAAGCCTGACAGGATTGAAAAAAATTTATTTACTTCTCATGTTGTTGAAAGGGAAGAAGGTATGGAGGGGGAGCAAAGGAGGGAGGGAGTGCCAGTCACCCCTCAAATGGCTGCTATGGCCGGCGTGCTGCGCCGATCTGAAGGCAGGAGCCAGGTGCTTCTTCCTGGTTTCCCATGCGGGTGCAGGGACCCAACACTTGGGCCGTCCTCCACTGCCCTCCTGGGCCACAGCAGAGAGCTGGACTGGAAGAGGAGCAACTGAGACTAGAACCTGGCGCCCATGTGGGATGCCAGTGCTGCAGGCAGAGGATTAACGAAGTGAGCCATGGCGCCAGCCCCCCAACTGCTGTTTTTTTTTTTTTTTTTTTTTTTTAATTTTCATTTATTTGAAAGGCAGAGATTGGTGCATGCATACACACACACGCACATAGACTAAATTACCTTTCATTTGGTTCACCCTCCAAATGCCTGTAGCAGCTGGGGCTGGGCCAGACCAAAGCTGGGAGCCTGGAGCCATCATCTGCTGCTTCCAGTGATGAATTAGCAGAAAGCTGGATAAGAAACAGAGTAGCTGGAACTCAAAATGGCACTTCAGTATGGGGTACTGGTGCTCCAAGTGGCAGCTTAACCTGCTATGCCACAACTCAACACCAGCCCTACTCTAATTACTCAGTGGCCAGTATCTCTAAGCATGTGTTAAATAGGAGTGGAGTTTGCATTCTTTTGTTCCTGACTTGTGAAATAGCTTATGGTGTTTCTAAAATAAGTAAGATGCTGGCTTTTGGAGTGCTCTCTGTGTGTGGTGTGCTAATATAAATACATAAACATCTGTATGCATATATATCATTAATAAAGTATGCCAATTTGTATTTTTTGGAGGAATATTTATGGCAGGAATGAGTGTTGAATATTGCCAGATATCTTTACCATAAATACAATGTGTTTCTTCCTTAGTTAATATGATGGATTATGTTAATGGATTTTATTTGTTTACTTGAAAGTCAGAGTTACACAAGAGAGACAAGGAGAGGCAGAGAGAGGTCTTCATCCAATGGTTGACTCCCCAGACGGCCACAACGGCTAGAGTCGCGCCGATCTGAAGCCAGGAGCCAGGAGCTGCTTCTGGGTCTCCCACATTGGTGCAGGGGCCCAAAGACTTGGGCCATCTTGTACTGTTTTCCCAGGCCATAGCAGAGAGCTGGATTGGAAGTGGAGCAGCTGGGACTTGAACTAGTGCCCATATAGGATGCCGGCACTGCAGGCAGCAGCTTTACCTGCTGTGCCACAGTGCCAGCCCCATTATACAACTTTTGTGTTTTGAAATAATCCCCACTCATTCAGGATACATTTTTTTAAAAGATTTATTTATTTATTTGAAATTCAGAGTTACACAGAGAGAGTAGAGGCAGAAAGAGAGGTCTTCCATCCTCTGGCTTACCTCCCAGTTGGCCACAATAGCCGAAGCTGAGCCCATCTGAAGCCAGGAGCCAGGAGCTTCTTCTGGGTCTCCCAGGTGGGTGCAGGGGCCCAAGGACTTGGGCCATCTTCTGCTGCTTTCCTACGCCATAACAGAGAGCTGGATTGGAAGTGGAGCTGCTGGGTTGAACTGGCGCCCATATGGGATGCCGGCACTGCAGGTGGCAGCTTAACCCACTGTGCCACAGTGTTTTTTTGATGTGCATATGGATTCTGTTTGTTACTTTTTAGATTTTTCCCATCAATATAAGTGTGACTAATTTACAATTTTGATTTTTGGTGCAGTCTTTGTCAGGTTTTGGGGTCAGTGTTAAGACTTTCTTTATATGACAAATTAAATTTTTCTGTTTTTCTATGTTCCGATATGGTGTTGGAGCAGAATTTTTAATTAATTTTTTAAAAAAATATTTATTTATTTATTTGAAAGTCAGAGTTATAGAGAGAGAGAGAGAGAGAGAGGTCTTCCATCCACTGGTTCACTCTCCAGATGGCCGGAGCTGCACTGATCCAAAGCCAGGAGCCAGGAGCTTCTTCCAGGTCTCCAATGCGAGTGCAGGGGTCCAAGGACCTGGGCCATCCTCTACTGCTTTCCTAGGCCATAGCAGAGAGCTGGATCGGAAGTGGAGCAGCCGGACTTGAACTGGTGCCCATATGGGATGCTGGCGCTTCAGGCCAGGGCATTAACCTGCTGTGCCACAGTGCCAGCCCCAATTAATTAATTTTTAAATAGATTTTATATATTTATTTGAGGTGTAGAGTTACAGAGAGAGGGAAAGACAGAGAGAAAGATCTTTCATGTGCTGGTTCACTCCCCAAATGGCCGCACTGGCCTGAGCTAGGCCCATCCATAGCAAGGAGCCAGGAGCCAGATTTGGAAAGAGAGCTTTCATCCACTGCTTTGTTCCCCAAATGACCTCAAGAGCCCAGGCTGCAGCCAGGAGCCTGGAACTCCATCTTGGTCTCCCCCAAGGATGGCAGGAGTCCATGTAGTTGGGCCGTCTTCCAATGCTTTTCCAAGCACATTAACAGAGAGCTGAATCAGAAGTGGAGCAGCTAGGACTATTACTGGTGCTCTGATTTGGGATGGCAGTTTTTTGTTTTTTTTTTTTAAGATTGATTTATTTATTTGAAAGGCATAGTTACAGAGAAGCAGAGGCAGAGAGAAAGAGAGAGAGAGAGAGAGAGAGAGAGAGAGAGAGAGAGAAAGAGAAAGAGGTCTTCCATCCGCTGGCTCACTCTCCAAATGGCTGCAATGGCTGGAGCTGGGCCAATCCAAAGCCAGAAGCCAGGAGCTTCCTCTGGGTCTTCCCAGGTGGGTGCAGGGGCCCAGGTCTTGGGCCATCTTCTACTGCTTTCCCAGGCCATAGCAGAGAGCTGGATCAGAAGTGGAGCAGCTGGGACTCGAACTGGCACTGCAGGCTGGGGCTTTAACCTTCTGCAACATAGCACCAGCCCCATAGTAGGTTTTTAAAATGTTTAGGTGGAAAAGCCTTTTTGATTTTAATTTCTGCTTTTGTTCCATTTTGGCTACAGAGTGCAGTTGTGTTATTTCTGTTCTTTGGACTTCATTTGTTTGTGGTTTAAGATGGTTTGTGTATGTTCTATATATTCTTGAGGAGGAGGGATATTCTGTTAATGAGTTTAGAGTTCATGTATCTTTGTGAAGTACCTTATTACTTATTTAGGTCTTCCAAATTTGTCATTGTTGTGTGCTAGATCTGTCTTGGTGTTATTGGTATTTTTTTTCTTAAGATTTTGTTTATTTATTTATTTGAAAGAGTCACAGAAAGGGACAGGGAGAGAGATCTTCTGTCTGATGATTCACTCCCTAATTGCCCACAACAACCAGAGCCAGGTCAGGCCCAAGCCAGCAGCCAGGAACTAGATAAGGGCTTCTCACACCCAAGGCGAAAACTCAAGTACTTGAGCCATCATCTGCTGCTTTTCCAGACACATAAACAGGAAGCTTGGTTGGAAGTCGAGTGACCAGGACTTGAACCAGGCACTGGGGTATGGGATGCAGGCATCTTAAGTGGTGGCTTAACCCACTTGCCACAATGCCTATCCTTAATGTGTTTCTTATTTCTCTAGTAGTTTTCTGTTTTATGAATATTATGACTGTTTCATTGGCTACCTACATATAGATAATTTGTATTTTTACTTGAGTTATTGTTTTATCATTATAAAGGGTCTTCCTTTGAGTGTTTTCTAGCCTGAATTTTCTCTCTCTCTCTCTCTCTTTTTGATTCAGTAATTTTAATGCAACTTACAAAGCATTCAGGTTACAGCACCAAGTTAATAAGAAGAGACCAGTTTTACCGCATCAGAGCCTTTCTCTGAATTCTCTTTTGTTAGATATGGAGATGTGTGATTCCTGCTTGCTTCTCACTGTATTTGCTTGGTATGTGAATATATGTGTATTTTTTATGATGTCCTCTTTTATTTTTATTTTTTTAGAAAGATTTAGTTATTTACTTGAAAGGCAGAGTTACAGAGAGGCAGAGGCAGAGACAGAGGCAGAGAGACGGGGGGTGGGTCTTCTGCTGATTCACTCCCTACATGGCCACAATGGCTGGAGCTTCGTCATTCTGAAGCCAGGAGGCAGGAACTTCTTCCTAGTCTCCTGCAGGGGCCCAAGGACTTGGGCTGTGCTCTTCTGCTTTCCCAGGCCATAGCAGAGAGCTGGATTGGAGGTAGAGCAGCTGGGACTTGAACTGGCACTCATATGGGATAATGGCACTGCAGGCAATGGCTTTACCTGCTATTTCACAGTGTTGGCCCCTATATATTTATTATTATCCTTTCTGAATTGTTTGTTTTATTTCTCTCATACCCAGTGTATTTGCTGGATTTTTTGCTTTTGTTAGGTTGTCTTTTAGTGGGTGACTTAAGCTCATTTAGACTCAGCAGTGCTGAATCAAGAGCATTTATTTATAAATGTTTGTTTATATCATCAATATATTTAGCCTTGGTTTTGCCATATTGATTTGTATTAAGTTTATTCACGTCTATTTCAATATAATCTTTTACTGTGTAGTTGATTATATTTGATTTATATATTTTTTGGTGGACTTTAGGGCAGGTTGTATTTCTGTCTAGTGATTAACCTTATGTATACTCCTTTTATTTGTAGCTGTTTTCTAATGGCTGTCAATTATGAGCAATAATGAAATTAGCTTGTAATCTCTTCTTCCTCTTCCCCCTTTTTCTCTCCCAGCATCTGATTCTATTTTATTTTAGTTTAACTTTTTTGTTTTTCTTTCTTTTTTTTTTTTTTTTTTTTATTTTTGATAGGCAGAGTGGACAGTGAGAGAGAGAGACAGAGAGAGAAAGGTCTTCCTTTGCCGTTGGTTCACCCTCCATTGGCCGCCGCTGCAGCCGGCGCACCGCGCTGATCCGATGGCAGGAGCCAGGATCCAGGTGCTTTTCCTGGTCTCCCATGGGGTGCAGGGCCCAAGCACCTGGGCCATCCTCCACTGCACTCCCTGGCCATAGCAGAGAGCTGGCCTGGAAGAGGGGCAACCGGGACAGAATCCGGCGCCCCGACCGGGACTAGAACCCGGTGTGCCGGCGCCGCAAGGTGGAGGATTAGCCTATTGAGCCACGGCGCCGGCTTAGTTTAACTTTTTTGAATGTAACTTTTTATTTATGTATTTTACTGCAGTGCTGTGGCAACAAAATGACATTCCTATACCAAAACATATATACACCAACATTAAGATGTTTCATTACACCACTGCTAGAATATTTAGCTTTTTGTAGGAAACATAAGCATGTAAGATGGCCACACCAAATAATTTTCTATTTTTTTCTTAATCTTAGTTTTCTTAATAATAATTTTATCAATGCCAATGTTAATAGAGCAGTAAATTATTTGGGTGATGGAGTGTGTGTATGGGAATAATTCAGCTGTGTTATGCTGTAACTGTTACGCTGTAACTGCTAGAATAATCTCACACACACCAAATAGGAACAGTCACCATAATTAAGGGCTAGTTTCTGTTGTTAGTTGCACAATGATAAAATACTTTTGAAAATATGGGTCAGTCCCCTTATATGTGAAAGATGCCCTTTCCACTTACACAGAAGTGAAAATATTCAGAAAGTTATTTTTGGGCTTGCTGTGTCAAAAAGTCAACAGGACAAAAACCTAAAGTAAACCTAAAAATTATAATTTTAAAAGTCCAGGAGCGGCCAGCGCCACGGCTCAATAGGCTAATCCTCCGCCTGCGGCACCGGCACTCTGGGTTCTAGTCCCAGTCGGGGCGCCGATTCTGTCCCGGTTGCTCCTCTTCCAGGCCAGCTCTCTACTGTGGCCAGAGAGTGCAGTGGAGGATGGCCTAAGTGCTTGGGTCCTGCACCCCATGGGAGACCAGGATAAGTACCTGGCTCCTGGCTTCAGATCAGCGCGGTGCGCTGGCAGTAGTGGCCATTGGGGAGTGAACCAATGGAAAAGGAAGACCTTTCTCTCTGTCTCTCTCTCTCACTGTCCACTCTGCCTGTCAAAAAAAAAAAAAAAAAAAAAAAAAAAAAGCCCAGGGGCTGGCACCATGGCATAGTGCATAAAGCCACCACCTGCAGTGTTAGCATCCTGTATGGGTACCCGTTCACATCCTGGCTGCTCCACTTCCGATCCAGCTTTCTGCTATGGCCTGGGAAAGCAGTGGGAGATGGCCCAAATCCTTGGGCCCCTGCACCTGCATAGAGACCTGGAGGAAGCTCCTGGTTCCTGGCTTTGGATCGTCCCAGCTCTGGCCATTGGGGAGTGAACCAGCGGATGGAAGACCTCTCTCTTCTCTCCCTCTTTGCCTTTGCCACTCTGTTACTCTGCTTTTCAAGTAAATAAAATAATTAAAAAAAAAGTCTATTAAAGGGGGTCGGCACTGTGGTGTAGTGGCTAAAGCCACTGCCTGCAGTGCTGGCATCCCATATGGGCACCAGTTCGAGTCCTGGCAGCTCTACTTCAATCCAGCTCTCTGCTATGGTCTGGGATCAGTGCAGCTCCAGTCATTGTGGCCATCTGGGGAGTAAACCAGAGGATGGAAGACTTCTCTCTCTTTCTCTCTCTGCCTCTCTATAACTCTGCCTTTCAAATAATAAATCAATCATTTAAAAAAAGTCTATTAAAAACAAAAATGTCATGCATTTTTATTATCAATTATGCAGAGGTTTCAAAACTGTTGAAAGAGCATATAATACATATTAGCTTTTATATGCTAATGCACAACTAACAGCAAACTTGATTAGAATAACAGAACTCAGTCTTAATTACACCTTTATATATCACAGTAGAGAGACACATGCCACAATATCTGCAGAAACACTCAGTTCTGAGCACTCAAATGGAAGAATAGCTTTGTGTTGTAATCCTGCACATATAGAATAACAAAAGAAGAAAATTCTGCAGTCTCATGTTATGAAAAAATGTACTGCTGTAAAATGTTAAGGGGTAAAAGGATATTATTTATAATGCAAAATAACTCACACTTAGTGTCAAAAAGGTAAATAAAACTTCTAAATAAAAATATCAAAATTGTTAATAACTATAAAGCAGTCTTTTATTTAACATAAATAGATTAAAATAAAAATCGATTAAAGTAAAAATCTGTTATTTGAAAGGTAGAGTTACATAGAGGCAGAGGCAGAGAGAGAAAGGTCTTCTAGTGTTCATTACTGTGCCTTTTCCCTTATCATCATCAAAGATCCATTTATGAAAAATTCTCTATATCATTAGAAGAATTGGTATTCACCACATGTCATATATCCTTTTCATAATGAAAGGTTCTTTTTTTTTTTTTTTTTTTTTTGACAGGCAGAGTGGACAGTGAGAGAGAGAGACAGAGAGAAAGGTCTTCCTTTTCCATTGGTTCACCCTCCAATGGCTGCCGCGGCCGGCACACTGCGCTGATCCGATGGCAGGAGCCAGGTACTTATCCTGGTCTCCCATGGGGTGCAGGACCCAAGCACTTGGGCCATCCTCCACTGTACTCCCGGGCCACAGCAGAGAGCTGGCCTGGAAGAGGGGCAACCGGGACAGAATCCGGCGCCCCGACCGGGACTAGAACCCGGTGTGCCGGCACCGCAAGGCGGAGGATTAGCCTAGTGAGCTGCGGTGCCGGCTATAATGAAAGGTTCTTTAAAACTTTGTTGGGGGCCAGCACTGTGGCATAGGGAGTAAGGCTGTTGCCTGCAGTACCAGCATGCCATATGGGTGCTGGTTTGAGTCCCAGCTGCTCTGCTTCTGATCCAGCTCTCTGCTAGGGCCTGAGAAAGCAGTAGAAGATGGCCCAAGCCCTTGGGCCCCTGCACCTGCATGGGGGACTAGGAAGAAGCTCCTGGCTCCTGGCTTTGGATTGGCTCAGCTCTGGCCATTGCAGCCATTTGGGAGAGAACCAGCGGATGGAAGACTTTCTCTCCTTCTCTGCCTCTGCCTCTGCCTCTCTGTAGCTCTGCTTTTCAAATAAAATAAATAAATCTGCTTTTCAAATAAAATAAATAAACTGAAAAAAAAAAGCCAAAAAGCTTTGTTGGACATGTGGTGTAAATGTACAAGTATGTTCCTTTAACATTCCTTCCTGAGGTACCTTTCTCTGAAGGGAGGAGAGAACTTCCACTTTGCTTATGGCCTTGTCTAAATGCTGACAGAGTTTGTGGACTCAAAAAGCTTCCATAGCCTTGACAGCTCATGACAAGAGCATCGGGTGATTGCTGACATCATAAATAAGAGTGTCAATTGTTAAATCAACAACAGGAGTCACTGTACACTTGCTCTACATGTAGGACCTCTGTCCTTAATGAGTTGTACTATGAGAATTAACTGTAAAACTTGTCTTCAAACAGTACTTTATATTTTGTGTGTCTGTGTGGGTGCAAACTGTTGAAATCTTTACTTAGTATAGAGTTGGTCTTCTGTATATAAAATAATTAAAAATGAATCTTAATGAAGAATGGGATGGGAGAGGGAGGAGGAGGCGGGATGGGATTCAGGGTGGGAGGGTGGGTATGGGGGGGAAGAACCACTGTGTTCCTGAAACTGTACCTATGAAATTTATATTTATTAAATAAAAGCTTTCTTAAAAAAATTCCTTCCTGAAACTTCCAAAATGAACAAAACTAATGAAAAGTAGAAAACAGGTAAAAACTCATCACATTTAAAAAAAAAAGATTTATTTGTTTGAAAGGCAGAGTTAGAGAGGGAGAGTTAGAGACGGAGAGATCTTGTCTGCTAATTCACTACCCAAATGGCTGCAATGGCTGGGGCTGGGCCATTGCCAGGAGCCTCGAGCTCCATCCAGGTGTCCCACGTTGGTGGCAGGGCACCATGTTCTTCGACGATCTTCTGTTTTTCCTGACACATTAGCAGGGAGCTGGATTGGAAGTGGGGCAGCTGGGACTTGAATTAGTGTCCATATGGGGTGCTGTTATCTGAGATGGTGGTTTAACCTGCTGTACCACAACAGAGTCCCTCCTATCACATTTTATGATGCTTACAGTGAAGTGTGGACCTGTTTGTGGGAGGATAGTGAAATGTGACATTTTTGCCTGTCTGTGGCTGTGTGCATGCATGTTTTTGCTCATTTTCTGCTGCTGGTAACACAGTCCTATAGACTAGGTAAGTTATCAAGAAAAGAGGTTTGTGTTGGCTCAGAGTTCTGGTCCAAAGTCAAGGTGCTACAGATGGTGATGGCCTCCTTGCTGATAGTATCCCAAGATGGTGCAGGGCTTTACATGGTGAGAGACAGGGAATATGCGCTTCCTAGTCTCTCTCCCTCTTCTTATGTAGCCACCGATAGTTAATTATGGAGTCTCTGCTCTGGAGACTCTCTCATCCTAGTCACCTCCCAAAGGCCTCACCTTTAAACATCTTCGTTGGATCCAGTGTCCTCCTTCTTAATACCTCAGAATGGGGATTAAACTTCAGCATGAGTTTCCAGTGGTGACAAACCGTATCTACCTGTATTATGAAGGCACCACCCACAGTCTTTACTGGAGAGTTGGGAGCTGCAGGAAGAGTATTGCCAAGAAGGCACATTCTGGCAGCAACTCATCAGGCCACAAAGTGGCAGGACTTGCTGGGCTGGGCTGGGAGAGGATTATACAGTCTTCCTGTTCTTTTTTTTTTTTTTTTTTTTTTTGACAGGCAGAGTGGACAGTGAGAGAGAGACAGAGAGAGAAAGGTCTTCCTTTGCCGTTGGTTCACCCTCCAATGGCCGCCGCTGCAGCCGGCGCACCGCGCTGATCCTGGCAGGAGCCAGGAGCCAGGTGCTTTTCCTGGTCTCCCATGGGGTGCAGGGCCCAAGCACCTGGGCCATCCTCCACTGCACTCCCTGGCCATAGCAGAGAGCTGGCCTGGAAGAGGGGCAACCGGGACAGAATCCGGCGCCCCAACCGGGACTAGAACCCGGTGTGCCGGCGCCGCAAGGTGGAGGATTAGCCTATTGAGCCACGGCGCCGGCTCAGTCTTCCTGTTCTTTGACGTGGCTTCTTACAAGGGAAAGCCTGTGAGGATGACCAACGGGTATCTGAGCAGGAATTGTTGGTCTCTAAGATGCAGTGTTTCCACTTAAGCTCCCTCTCTCCCACAGTGAACTTTGGGATTGGATGTGTCCCCAGAACAGAGGATTTAATAGGATCAGTGGGGAAGCATAACATATTTGAATTTAGGCACTGACCACCTACTGTTCCTGTGTTAATTCTTTTTTTTTTTTTTTTTTTTTTTTTTTTGACAGGCAGAGTGGACAGTGAGAGAGAGAGACAGAGAGAAAGGTCTTCCTTTGCCGTTGGTTCACCCTCCAATGGCCGCCGCGGCCGGCGCGCTGCGGCCGGTGCATCGCGCTGATCCGATGGCAGGAGCCAGGAGCCAGGTGCTTTTCCTGGTCTCCCATGGGGTGCAGGGCCCAAGCACCTGGGCCATCCTCCACTGCACTCCCTGGCCACAGCAGAGAGCTGGCCTGGAAAAGGGGCAACCGGGACAGAATCCGGCGCCCCGACCGGGACTAGAACCTGGTGTGCCGGCGCCGCTAGGCGGAGGATTAGCCTAGTGAGCTGCAGCGCCGGCCTAATTCTTTTTTCTTACTCTAACCATCCAAAGAACTGTACAGCTAGCCCAAGATGTTACACTTATTCAGTATCTCTCTACATGAGGAGATGGATTGTTTAGTTGTTCAGCAATTAGGAGGTCCAGAGAGAACTTTTGTATTCAAGACTAAATACTAAGGGCCAGTGTTGTGGTGTAGCAGGTAAAGCCACTGCCTGCAATGTCAGCATCCCATATGGGTGCCATTTCGGGTCCCAGCTCCTCCATTTCCAGTCCAGCTCCCTGCTAATGTGCCTGGGAAAGTAGTAGGAGATGGCCCAAGTGCTTGGGCCCTGCATCCATGTGGGAGATCTGGAAGAAGCTCTTGGTATACCTAATTTCAGCCTGGCCCAGCCCCAGTCGTTGCAGCCATTTGGGGAGTGAAGATCTGTCTCTGTCTCTTCTTTTCTCTGTGTAACTCTGACTTTCAAATAACTAAAACAATCTGGGGGCCGGCGCTGTGGCGTGGTGGGTAAAACTGCCGCCTGCAGTGCCGGCATCCCATATGGGCACTGGTTCAAGTCCTCGCTGCTCCACTTTGATCCAGCTCTCTGCTATGGCCTGGGAAAGCAGTAGAAGATGGCCCAAGTCCTTAGGCCCTTGTGTCCATGTGGGAGACCGGGAAGAAGCTCCTGGCTCCTGGCTTCGGATAGGCTCAGCTCTGGCCGTGGGGGCCATTTGGGGAGTGAAACAGCAGATGGAAAACTTTCTCTCTCTCTCTTCCTGCCTCTGTCTAACTGTGCCTTTCAAATAATAAATAAAAATATATTTTTAAAAGATTTATTTTATTTATTTGAAAGACAGAGTTACAGAGAGGTAGAGAGGTAGAGACAGCGAGAGAGGTCTTCCATCTGATGGTTCACTCCCCAGATGGCCGCAATGGCCGGAGCTGCGCCGATCCGAAGCCAGGAGCCAGGAGCTTCTTCCAGGTCTCCCACATGGGTGCAGGGGCCCATGGACTTGCATCTTCTACTGCTATCCCAGGCCATAGCAAAGAGCTGGATCAGAAAAGGAGCGGCTGGTCTCTGCTGTGGCCAGGGAGTGCAGTGGAGGATGGCCCAGGTGCTTGGGCCCTGCACCCCATGGGAGACCAGGAGAAGCACCTGGCTCCTGCCATCGGATCAGCGCGGTGCGCCGGCCGCAGCGTGCCGGCTGCGGTGGCCATTGGAGGGTGAACCAACGGCAAAGGAAGACCTTTCTCTCTGTCTCTCTCTCTCACTGTCCACTCTGCCTGTCAAAAACAAAACAAAACAAAACAAAACCAAAAAAAAAAAAAAAAAAAAAAAACAAAAAAACCAAAAAAAAACAAAAAAAAAAAGAAAAGGAGCAGCTGGGACTAGAACTGGTGCCCATAAAGGATGCCGGTGCTTCAGGCCAGGGCTTTAACCCATGCGCCACAGCGCTGGCCCCAATAAAAATATCTTTTTAAAAAAATCTGAAAAAAAAAGAAAGATTGTGTATTAAGCAGAAAGAACCCAGTGTGTGAACTATGTGTGGAAAATAAGGAAAGGAGCATGATAAACAAAAGTAGCTGAAAAACATACTTTGGAAGGAGGAGACTTCAGGAATCAGAGAACAATTTTAGAGACCACTATTCTGTCAGGAGATTTAGACAACGTGGACTCAGTAAAATGAAAGAGCAAGGATGTGATTTGAGAGCTTGAAAGGAAGATGTGAAAGTGGGCTGGTACCTGTAAGGGAAGATGTGGAAAGGAAAATAGGAAGTAGACAGATGAGGACAAGAAACTAAAATCATGTCAGAAATGAAACCATGTTGAAAGATGGAAGAGGTAGCACTGGTGCTTCTGAAATTGCAGGTAAGCTTTTGGAAATTAAATAGACCATAGTGGGAAAGAACAGGAGACAGTGGTGATTAGAGAGAAGTTGGAAGCTGTGTGTATTTGTCAGCTTTTTGTTATCACAATGAAATACCAAAGGCGGCCAACTTTATAAAGAGAAGAGGTTTATTTAACTCACAGTTTTAGTGGTTCAAGTCCAAGAGTAGGCGGCTGTATTGGTTTGGCTTCTGAGGAGGGCAACAGGTGGCAGTAGCAGAGCTCATGTAGGGGAAGAATCACATGTCCAGTCAGGAAGCATTTAGGTCCAGCTCAGGCTTTTATAAGCAAGCCTTTTGTGAGAACTGCTTCTCAAGGGCATGCTCCCTGCAGTGACCCAAGGACCTTTCACTAGACCCGTCTCCTAAATGCCATACTTGGATTGTATTTTCACTCTTTACTGATTTATGACTTTAGTGTAAATGTTTACATGAGTTCTGTGACTGATCATATTCAAATGTAGCCAAAGAAATCAGTGAAGACAGAGATGGTGCTGAAACATTCATAAACAAAGTAATCTTTTCTGGGAATAACAGAAGGGATCACAGTGAGGTAGAAGGAATTCAGTATCACTAAAATGGAAGCATACCTTGGGGAACTACTAACCCGTAACAGAAAGAATTGTAGACAAATGTAAGCAGGAAAAAAGAAAACAGACCACGTATAATGAAAAATAAAGTCAAGTGCATGTATTTCACTTATACATCTTAAACACATGACATGAAGTACTTTTTATAAAGTACTTTTGGTGCACTTGTGTTTTATTGCCTATCACATGAGGTCAGGTGTGGAATTTTCTACTTATGTTGTCATGTTGGCGCTTGAAATGTTTCAAATTTCAGATTTTTGAATTAGGGGTGCTCATCCTGTATGATTCTTTTGATTCATTTAAAATTAAATTTTATCAAAGTATTTTGATTCTTGCAAGTTGATTTTGAGTCCAAAGACTTCTTTGCCTTACATGGTCCAGAGAATCAACTTCCAGAGAATGCTGGAGGCAGAAAGGAGCTGGCACCTGGGGGAGGGAGTCTTCTTTCAGCCTCGGTTTTGTGCTGTCATACCTACTTTGACTTCAGCCCCTCAGTTCCAGTCCTACAGGTAGATGGCATCTACCAGTTCTGAGCCTTTGTGATCTGGAGTGTGTGTTGCCTCTGGTGGCTTTCTTACATGTCTGAGGTCATTTGCCATGGATTATCAGCTTTCCAGGGCCAGAATTTTGCTATTGTTTCCTTTTCTGTCTGTCCTTGTGGCTTTTTCTTTTTTTTTTTTAAGATTAATTAATTTTATCTGAGAGGCAGAGGGAGAAAGAGAGAGAGAGAGAGAGAGAGAGAGAGAGAGAGAGATATCAGTTGGTCTTCCATCCGATGGTTCACTCCCTAGGTGGCTACAACGGTCTGGAGTTGTGCCAATCCAAAGCCAGGAGCAAGGAGCTTCTTTCAGATCTCCCACACTGGTGCAGGGGCCCAAGGGCTTGGGCCATCTTCTACTGCTTTCCCAGGTCATAGCAGAGAGCTGGATTGGAAGTGGAGCAGCCGGGACTCCAACCGGTGCCCATATGGGATGCTGGCACTGGCGGAAGCGGCTTTACCTGCTATGCCACAGCGCTGGCCCCTATCCTTGTGGTTTAACAAATATTTACAAAATTTTATGTATGGTATAAATTATTTTTAAAAAGACTTTTACATTTTCATTTTAAAGGCAGAAAGACAGAAATCTTCCCTCTGTTCATTTACTACCCACATGCCCACAACAGCCAGAGCCAGGCCATACTGAAGCCAGGAGCCCAGAACTGCATCTGGGGCTCCCAAGTAGGTAGCAGGAACCCAAGACTGAATCATTTTCTGTTGCCTCCCAGGAAGTTCATCAGCAGGGAGATGGATAGGAAGCAGAGTAGCTGGGATGTGAACTAGGCACTCTGATATGGGATGTGGGTGTTCTAAGCAGTGACTTAAGCTGCTGCTACACCATGTGTCTCCCCCCTCCCTTTTTTTAAAAAAAGATTTATTTATTTGAAAGGCAGAGTTACAGAGAGTTAAGAGACAGAGAGAGAGAGATCCTCTATCCACTGGTTCATTCCCCAAATGCCCACAATGGCTGGAGCTGGGCCAGCTAGGAGCCAGTATCTTTATCCAGGTCTTCCACGTAGGTGCTGGGGCCCAAGTACTTGGGCCACCTTCTGCTGCTTTTCCAGGAAAATTAGTAGAAAGCTGGATCAAAAATGGAGCAGCCGCAACTTGAACTGGAGCTAATTTGGGATGCTGGCAGCACAGGTAGTGTTTTAACCCATGCTTCATAGTGTTGGTACCCTTTTGGTTAGCAGGGAGCTGTATTGGAAGTAGAGCAACCAGGATTCAAACCAGTGCCCATATGGGATGCCATCGTTGTAGGCGGTGGCTTTACCTGCGACACCACCATGCTGCCCCCATCCCAATCACCATTTTAACCTGAAAGAGTTCACTTTATAATGTTCAGAGAGGACAGCACTGCGGTATAGCAAGTAAAGCTGCTGCCTGCAGCACCGACATCTCATATGGGTGCTGGTTCAAATCCCAGCAGCTCCACTTCTGATCCAGCTTCCTGCTGATGCTCCTGGGAAAGCAGAAGATGGCCCAAGTGCTTAGGCCCCTGCATCCACATGTAGACCATGAGGAAACGCCTGGCTCTTAGCTTTGATCTGGCCTAGCCCTGGCCCTTGAAGCCTTTTGGGGAGTGAACTGGCTGATGAAAGACCTTTCTCTCTCTCTGCCTCCACCTCTGCCTAGCCCTTTCTGTAACTATTTCTAATAAATAAGTAAATCTTTAACAACAACAATAAAAAGCATGCTAGCTACAAAGTGTTTAAAAAATATGTAATGTTCAGAATCCATAAAGGGACTTTATCTCATGATCTTATATTTACCAAATAACATAGAAGCTCCTCCCCCCAACATTTAGAAGGAGAAATGGGCAAGTACGGTAGGTAATGTAAAATTTAATGGCTGATCAAATAGACAAAAATAATTGGATTTAGGTAAAATAATACATTTAGAAATTCAGACTACTTATTTTTTTCTTGAGAGGCAGAGTTACAGACAGAAGGGGAAAGACAGAAAGGTCTTCCATCTGCTGGTTCACTCCCCAAATGGCTACAATGGCCGGAGCTGGGCCGATCCGAAGCCAGGAGCTTCTTCTGGGTCTTCCATGCGGGTGCAGGGGCCCAAGTACTTGGGCTATCTGCTACTGCTTTCCCAGACAATAGCAGAGAGCTGGATCAGAAGAGGAGCAGCTGGAACTAGAACTGGTGCCCATATGGGATGCTGGTGATGCAGGTGGAGGCTTAGCCCACTATGCCACTGTGCCGGCAACATTCAGACTTCTTCTTCTTCTTCTTCTTCTTCTTTTTTTTTTTTTTTTTTTTTTTTTTTTTTTTTTTTTTTTTTTTGTACAGGCAGAGTTAGACAGTGAGAGAGAGAGAGAGAGAGACAGACAGAGAGAAAGGTCTTCCTTTTTCCGTTGGTTCACCCCCCAAGTGGCCGCTGCGGACGGCGTGCTGCGGACGGCGCGCTACGCCGATCTGAAGCCAGGAGCCAGGTGCTTCCTCCTGGTCTCCCATGCAGGTGCAGGGCCCAAGGACCTGGGCCATCCTCCACTGCACTCCCGGGCCACAGCAGAGAGTTTGACTGGAAAAGGAGCAACCGGGACAGAATCCAGTGCCCCAACTGGGACTAGAACCTGGGGTGCTGGCGCCGCAGGCGGAGGATTAGCCTAGTGAGCAGCAGCGCTGGCCAAAATTCATACTTCTGTACTGAACTTTTTGTCTTATCAACAGAGACTGCTTGTCTATACAACAATCTAAAGAACATTTGAAAAATTGATCATGTGTTAATTTACAGTGCACTATTTAGGGATTGTGTATTCTTTAAAAAGTATCATTGGGTACCAGCACTGTGGTGCAGCAGGTTAATCCACTGCCTGCAGCACCAGTATCCCGTATGGGCACTGGTTCATATCGTGGTCGTTCCACTTCCAACCCAGCTCCCTGCTAATGGCCTGGGAAAGCAGTGGAAGATGGTCCAAGTGCCTGTGCCCCTGCACCCATGTGGGGGACCTCGATGTAGCTCCTGGCTTTGGCCTGGCCTAGCCCTGACCATTGCAGCCATTTAGGGAGTGAACCAATAGATGGATGATCTCACTCTCTCTCTCTCTCTACCTGTCCTTCTCTCTGTAACTCTGACTTTCAAATAAATGAATGAATGAATAAATGAATAAATAAATAAATATTTTAAATCATTAAGATCTGGGAACATAGCCCCAGATGTTGCAGACATTTGGGGAGTGAACCATTGTCTGACTGAAGATCTCTTTTTCCGTATCTCTCTCTCTCTCTCTCTAACTCTACCTTTCAAATAAGTAAATAAATAAATCTTAAAAAAAATCTGGGAACAGTTTCACTTTTATCAAAGTCATATTTAAACTGTGAAAATCTTAGGAGAGATTGAGCTATTCTGGTTGAAATTAGGGTCTCAGTCAAAAGAACCTCCCCACAGGATACAGTTTGAGAACATGGTTTAAAGATGTAGAATGCCTTTTGAAGATGTAACACTTCCACTTTTGAACATAAATTAATTGAGCTTACATTGTCACCTTCTGCTCAAGACACATGGTTGTAGGAGGAATTTTAATTATATATAAATATATAATTATATATAAATATGTTGATTAATTCTCCTGACTTTGCAGAATTGAAAAGTCTGCTTATTACTGCTGGTGAAATAGTGACATTTAACAAGAAGAGTGAAAGAGTCTTTGTATGGGGCTCCAAAATGGGGCAAATAAGCATAATTGTGTTTTACAGAAATAAACAGTGGGAAGATGAATAGTAGTAGAACCTGGGTGGAAGGCAGAAGTGGGTGGATGGGTGCAGAATTGGGAGTGAGATTTCTTAATGGACCCAAAAAGTATTGCTTTGAATAGTGAACTGTGAGACCATATTTGTTTGAAAGGCGAGGTGCAATTCTTGATAGTGCTTTCTGCAGCTGTTGATTCTGCTTGATAGCTTTCCCTTTTCTGATTTTTTTTTTTTCCCAATTTAAAGGCAGACTTTGAGAGGGAGAGGGAGAGAGAGGGAGAGGGAGGGAATGACAGAGAGGGAGAGGTCTTCTATCTGCTGGCTCACTCCCCAAATGGCGGCAGTGGCTGGAACCGGGTTGATCCAAAGCCAGGAGCCAGGAGCCTCTTCCTGGTCTCCCATATGGATGCTAGGGCCCAGGTATTTGGGCCATCCTCCACTCCCTTCCCAGGTGTACCAGAGGGAGTTATATAGGAAGTGGAGCAGCCGGGACTCCAACCTGGGCCCATATGGGAAACTGGCACTACCACTATACGTGGTAGCTTAACCAGGCACATTAGCAGAGAGCTGGATCAGAAGAGGAGCAGCCAGGACAAGAACTGGTGCCCATATGGGATGCCAACACCACAGGCAGAAGCTTAGTCGACTACACCATAGCATCAGCTCCAAGATAGTTTTTATATAGATTTGAAAATGGCTGGCTTTTGTATGGTAGTGTTTGTTATAGCTTGTGTTAAAGTTGATGATCTTGCTGTGGTGCAGCGAGTTAACGCCCTGGCCTGAAGTGCCGGCATCCCATATGGGTTCTGGTTCTAGTCCAGCTGTTCCTCTTCCTATCCAGCTCTCTGCTATGGCCTGGGATATCAGTAGAGGATGGCCCAAATCCTTGGGCCACTACACCCACGTGGGAGACCCAGAAGAAGCTTCTGGCTTCGGATCGGCGCAGCTCCGGCCGTTGTGGCCATCTGGGGAGTGAACCAGTGGATGGAGGACCTCTTTCTCTGTCTCTGCCTCTCTCTCTGTAACTCTGTCTTTCCAATAAATAAAATAAATCTTAAAAATAAAAGTTGATCTGGAATGCATGTGTGTGTGTGTGTGTGTGTTACATATATACACACACAAACATGTTGGGAAAAAATTGATTAATGTAGTTCTTCTCTGGAAGTAATGAGCTGCTTAGCCTGACCTTCTAGAGTGGAGGCAAAAAAACTGATTTAATGAGCCTGATCCAATAAAGCCAACCAGGATGCCTTGGGTCTTCAGGCCTTTTCAACACGTTTCTATGACCAGGCAGAAGAGGTGGCTGCCAAGATCACTAGAAAGCTGGAGAAGCAGAAGAAATGCTTGAAGAAGGAAAAGAAGAGCTTGGCTGCATTCGCTCTGGCGTCTTCGGGAGACAGCACTACCCTTGAGGAGTGATGGGAGGTTCATGAAAAACCCAGAAAGAAGAAAAAGCAGAAGCCACAGGAGGCTCCTCGGGAGAATGGAATGGAAGAACCATCTATCTCTTTCTCCAAACCCAAGAAAAAGGAAGCTTTTTTCCAAGGAGGAGCTGGTTAGTAGTGATCAGAAGAGACAGGTGGCAGTGTAAGCCTCCCAAGAAGAGACCCTAGGCCCGGGAGGAAATGGCAAATGATGCAGAAGAGGTGGGTAGCTAGTTGGTCTCCAAGAAAAAGAGGAAATTCTCTTCCAGAGAGGAGCCTGTTAGCAGTGACCCTGAAGAGGCTGCTGGCAGAGAAGAGCCGCACCAAGAACAAGAACAAGCTCTACAAAGCATCCCAGGAAAATTAGCACGGACATTCTGCACCCCAAGGCAACCTTTACCAACTGTGGCCTCACCACAGTAAAAACAAATTTCATGCACCCCCCAAACCCCCACTTACATACAAAAGTAGTTCTTCACTGGGGCTGGCGCTGTGGCATAGCGGGTTAAGCCACCTCCTGCAGCACCAGCATCCCATGTGGGTGCCGGTTCGAGTCTCAGCTGCTGCACTTTCAACCCAGCTCCCAGCTAATGCACCTGGAAAAGCAGCAGCAGATGGCCTGCACCTGTTTGGGAGACTTGGCAGAAACTCCTGGCTCCTGGCTTCAACCTGGCCCAGCCCTGGCTCTTTTGGCCATTTGGGGAGTGAACCAATGGATGGAAGACTTCTATCTCTTTGTCTCTGCCTCTCCCACTCTGTAACTCAATCTTTCGAATAAATACGTATTTTTTTAAACAAAGTAGTTCTTCCAATTTGATGATGCTGAAAGAGAAAAGGAATGAAATTTTATTGTATGGAGGAATTTTCAAAGTAGGAACATAAGGGAAGGAAATTATTTAGGAAAATATTTGTAGATTTGATTACCCAGACTCTTTAAATATAATTTAATTTCAGGGAATGTGAGGTCATGCACCACATAATGATGTTTGGTCAGCAACAGATTGCATATTTGACATTGGTCCCCAAGGTTATACCACTTAGCAATGCTGTCAGCCATCTTAGTTTGTGTAATTGCCCTCTATGATTTTCTCACAGTGATGAAATCAGCTAATAACACTGACAGCCCATCTCCATCCTTAAAGCATTGCATGACTGTGTAACTCATATTAACAACATACTGGGAAAAATTAGCAGTATATATTGCTTATATATAAGCAAGCATTGATACCCTCAGTGTGTAAGAGTTCACTCAGACTGGCAAGAAGACACTAAAGTGCTAGCAGAAAAATTATCTAAGGATAACTATGAAATAAATAGAGATTGGGGCCAGTGCTGTTGCGCAGCAGGTTAACTCTCTGGCTTGAAGCACCAGCATCCCGTATGGACACTGGTTTGATACCCGGCTACTCCACTTCCTATCCAGTTCTCTACTATGGCCTGGGAAAGCAGTGGAAGATGGCCTAAGTCCTTGGGCCCCTGCACCCATATGGGAGACCTAGAAGAAGCTCCTGGCCCCTGGCTTTGGGTTGGCGCAGCTCTGGCTGTTGAGGCCAACTGGGGAGTGAATCAGTGGATGGAAGACCTCTCTCTCTCTCTCCGCCTCTCCTCTCTCTGTGTAACTCAGACTTTCAAATAAATAAATAAATCTTAAAAAAAAAAAAAGAGGGCCGGCGCTGTGGCTCACTTGGCTAATCCTCTGCCTGTGGTGCCAGCAGTCCTGGTTGCTAGTTCTATTCCTGGTTGCTCCTCTTCCAGGCCAGCTCTCTGCTGTGGCCCAGGAGGGCAGTGGAGGATGGCCCAAACACTTGGGCCCCTGCACCGCATGGGAGACCAGGAAGAAGCTCCTGGCTCCTGGCTTTAGATTGGCGTAGCTCCGGCCGTAGTGGCCATTTGGGGGGTGAACCAACGGAAGGAAGGCCTTTCTCTCTGTCTCTCTCTCTCACTGTCTAACTCTATCTGTCAAATAAATTAAAAAAAAAAATAGAGATTAGTACACGTGCAATATTCAGTAGTAAGTAAGTACTAAAGTTACTGAGCAATGAGATTCTGCTTCTACTTTGAATTCAGAAATACTTTCCAAAAACTGTTAAAATCACTGTTGTAGCTAGAGATTGTTTTCTGCATTTCACAGATAAATAAACTGAGATATGACAGGATTAATTTACTAGCCTAAAATCACAGAGGAAGTGTTGAAATTTCAACCCAGCATTGTGGTCCTAGTAAATGCCTCACATCATAAATATATACTGTTTGTAACTACTTTTAAACCATATTAGACATCTGTTAATGGCAGTAACTCTGATCTTTTTTGATGCTTATATAGCATTTTTGAATGGATGTGAATTTAGTATATCTGCTATTTTGAGTGTTTCCATTTTTTTGTTCTTGTATATATGTAAAATACTTTGTGCTGTCAATTCCTAGAAATTTACTATTTGTTTTTTCTTAATTTTTATTTATTTGAAAGGCAGAGTTAAAGAGAGAGAAGGAGATCTTTTTTTAAAGATTTATTTATTTATTTGAAAGTCAGAGTTACACACAGAGAGAAGAGGCTAAGAGAGAGAGGTCTTCCATCTGCTGGTTCATTCCCCAGTTGGCTGCAATGGTTGGAGCTGTCCCGATCTGAAGCAAGGAGCCAGGAGCCTTCTCCAGGTCTCCGACGTGGGTGCAGGGGCCCAAGGACTTGGGCCATCTTCCACTGCCTTCCTAGGCCACAGCAGAGAGCTGTATCAGAAGTGGAGCAGCGGGGACTCGAACTGGTGTCCCTGTGGGTTGGCAGCACTGCAGGCAGCAGCTTTACCCGCCACGCTACAGTGCTGGCCCCCAGAAATTTACTATTTGAGTAGTAGGGTATATGCATTTAAAATTTGGGTAGCTAATGTGAAACTTCCCATTATAATGGATCTTCAGCCTTTTACTACCACTGCTGTATGGCTTTACAAACATTTGCAGTATTGACCCAGATTTTGAGTGGTTTTACATTAAATTTATGGGCTGATTTAGTGCTAATTGATGTTTCTTTTAAAAATAATCTTTCTTTATAAGATTTATCATTTTTGTCTGCTATTGAACGGAAGATTCTTCACACACATCATCTAGTTTATTCCCAACGATAATATTATTTTGTTGTGTTGCTTTTTGAATGGGATCTTTTAATTTAGTGTATGTTCTTAGTTGTTAGATAAGAAAGTGTCGATTTTTGTCTTCCTTTAGTAGCTGGTTATCTGAATTCCCTTATTGCTTTTTTTTTTTTTTTTTTTTTTTTTTACTTAGCTTCCTTAGGTAGTCTAGCTGTTATGGTTGGGATAATAGTTTGAGTGTTTCCCAAAGGCCCACATATTAGGGACTTGGTCCCCAAAGTCTTATGTCAGTGGGTAATAGATTGATTGATAATGGTTAATGGATGAAAAAGGAGACTTGATCTGCTTATGGCATCCAGGGGTGCACCCAGTGGGAGGTCCTTGAGTCACTGGGTGAGCCTTGGGCAGGTGATTCTCATCAGCGGGTTGGTTGTAAAGCTGACATGGGCCCCCCCTGCTCTCTCTGCTTCTTGGCTCTCCCTGTGCTCCTCTCTCATGTGTCCCGCATGCATTTCCCTCAGTAGACACCAGACGAGGGGGCTGCCCAGTGTTAGGCTCTGAACTTCAAAAATGGTGAGCTAAAATAAACTTCTCTCCTTCCTGAATAGCTTCTTTTAAAGTAATGACAAGCTGAGTAATACACTAGGTAGAGTTATCGTTTCTAAATGATCAAAGTTTTGTCTTCTGGTTCCCAGTATCTATTTTATTTAGTTTTTCTGTGATTTGTAATATCTAGACCTTCCAACACAATATTAAATGGGAATAATGATTGTGAGTCTCCTTGGCTTGGTTCTGTCTTTAACAGGGATGCCTTTTTATTTATTTATTTTAGTTTTTAAAAATATTTATTTATTTATTTGTGGGGCAGAGTTACAGAGAGAGAGGGAGAGACAGAGATCTTTCATCTGTAGGTTCACTCCCGAAATGGCTTCAACTGTTGGAGCTTGACTGGTCTGAAGCCAGGACCCAGGAGCTTCTTCTGGGTCTCCCACGTGGGTACAGGCGCCCAAGCACTTCAGCCATCTTCTGCTGCTGTCCCAGGTGCATTAGCAGAGAGGTGGGTTGGAAGTGGAGCATCTGAGACTTGAACCGCTGCACATAAGTGCTGGCCCTACAGGATGCTTTTAATGTTTCATTATCTTTTAGTTTGAGAGATTCCTTCCCTAACCCTCTGCCTTTCCTAAGAAGTAAATGTTTCTGTTTTAAACTTTTCATTAGGAAGTTCAGCCTGGACTCTCCCTAACCACCATTACTTCTTTATTTTTATTTTTGTTTTAAAAATTTATTTGTTTGAAAAGCAGAGTTACACAGAGAGGAGACAGAGAGAAAGAGAAAGAGAAAGAGAGAGAGAGAGAGAGAGAGAGAGAGAGATTGATTCCAACTGCTGGTTCAGACCCAAATAGCTGCAATGTCTAAGGCTGGGCCAGGCTGAAGCCAGGAGCCTAGAATTCCATCCATGTCTCCCATGTGGGTGACAGGGGTCCAAGCACTTGGGCCATCCTCTGTTGTTTTCCCAGGTACATTAGCAGGAGCTGGATCTGAAGTGGAGCAGCCAAATTTGAATTGGTGCTCATATGGGATGTAGGCATTGTGGGACATTGCCACCCCCTTAACTGCATGAATACTTTTGAGTTGAAAAGCACTTCCTACATTCTTTTCCATACAATACCTTCAACACACTTTGTTTAAATAATAAGACAAAATTGGTACATTTGAGTCTTTTCTTTAGAACGTCTGACCAGTATTAAACTTCAGCATTATTTCATTTGGTAAATGTGGTGAGTGGTAGAAGATTTTCTAAGAATGTGGACATGCTATTGGGGAGCTTGTGTTATATAAAAATGTTAATGGTGAGCACATGTGGTGTAGTGTAGGTCAGTGATTCCCAAGCTGGTTGACTGTCAGAACCATGGTGGATGTCCATTCTTGTCCTCTGGAGATTGCCATTAATGAGTCTTGCACAGGCCCTGGGAATCTGCATTTGAGGGGCTTCTCAGCTGGAGCTGATTCTTTTTGAATGCCTATCCAGATGACTTTAAACTTGCCTTCCAGAGACAGTAGTCCATGCTACAACTGAAAACTTGATTTTGAAGTTATCTTTGTCATAGGTAAACATTTTTTGAAGATGTATTTATTTTCTTAAAAAGTTAGGTAAAATTTTGAGAAAACGTTTTGAGAAACACTTTGAGGCTGATACCACCTGGTATCCTCAGTGACTAATGCAGTGCCTGCTACATAGTTTCTAGCTAGTAAGCTGGTTGAAATAAGGAATCTTTCTTTGTTTTCAGAAATGTTGTATTGGAGGAGTAGTCTCCATATGTAAGAATTATGTTTTGCTTGTTGATTATTTTTGGGTCCTGCTCTTGATGTCTTTGAACTGTTACAAGCTCATCTCTAAGGGAGCATGCTAATATAGCATCGGATTATCCTCCTAGGAAAGAATTTGAGAATGTGTACTTTTTAGGTTACATTTTCGGTGCTTGCTATGAGCCTGTGTTGATGCAGATTTTATTAAAAATTTGAACTAAAATGTCTCTTTTTGAACTGTGTAATTTGACATTTATTACATTGTAATTATTTAGTATAACAAAACTTCAAGTGTATTTGATAAAATATGTATATATGGAATAACAAAAATTAAAAGATATGAAATTACAGTAAAGAGATCTGAATAGTTTGTGCCTTTTAAAAATGGCTTCAGTTCTGCTAATAGGGAAAGGGAATATTTCATAGTAAGTTGTTCATACATGAGAATATGAATGTTACTTCATGTTGCTTTGTGGCAGTCACAAAAATCATTGTTTGCTCAATGTTACTGGGCAACTCTGTGACCGAGGTCTCCTTTCAAGATGCTTCTTTCTAAAAGAATGCTGTGGCTTCAGAATCTGAGTATTTCAGCACCTGTTGCTGAGTGGCATCATCCATATTTAGATGAGTTGAGGAGTTGTGGACCCAAGTACTTGAGTCCCTGATACTCATGTGGGAGACTTGGATGGAAATGTTAGTTGCTGGTTTCAGCTTAGCCCAGCTGCAGCCCCTGACCCCAACTGAGCATTTAAGGAGTGAATCAGCACAAGAAAGAGTCTCTGTCTCTGTCTCTTTCAAATGAATGAATGAATGAATAAAACTTAAAGAGCTGGAAGGGAGAGGAGACTAGTTGTTGCAGGGTGTCTGGTACCTACTAGAGTTGCCATTCATGTGTGCATTTCATTTCCACCACTATACAAATTAGACTCTGGTGTACAGCAGAAAGAATGAGTACTGAGGACACAGGGCACATGGATTCTTCTTTTTTCAACTTTTCCAAATTTGAAATAAGTGAATATTTCAAATACACAGAAAAATTAGAAACTAAAAATTGTATACACAGCATCATTTTAACGTTTTTATGTATGTTTGCTCACTCTTTTCATACTAATCCTAGCTTGTATTATTATTCCCATTTTATAGATGGGGAGACGTACACATAGGTAAAGTAACTTACCCGAAGTTATGATTTTGCCAAATAGAAGAGCTGGGAATTGAATCCAGGCAGTCTGGTGCCAAAGTGCATTGTATTATCTCATACAACATACTTTAAATACGAAAATAACATAGTAAATGTGATTGATACTTAGCACCTAACTTTAGTAAATGTTAATGATGTGCCATCTTTTTTCAATTTTTTTAAATTAAACCATCTCAGGTGTTTTCTCATCTGTAAGGAGGAGATTATATTAGGTGATGTCATGTTGTCTTTTCTGTTTTTCGTTGCATCTAACTTTTTTTCTTACCTTCAGTGTCCCCCTTTCAAACTTTGACCCTTTCCCCAGCACTGTGACAGTGATTACCTTTCTTTACATCTGGAAGAATTCATTCAGCAGATACTTACGGAGTATCTGCCATGTGCTAGGTACAGTGCCAGGAGGTGCAGATAGAACCATGAAAGAGCACCCGATTCAAGTCATCCCAGGACTCATACCCTAGCTGTGTGGGCAGATGAATTTACTTAAGTCTTGCACATTCTTGGGGGGCAATGGGTGATGTGCCTTGTTAGAAACACAAAGATTTCAGATCAGCATTTAGCTTGGTGGTTAAATGCCTACATCCCACATGAGAGTGCCTGGTTCAATACCTTTCTCTGGCTCCTGACTCCAGCAGCCGGCTAATGCAGACCCTGGAGGACAGCTGTGATGGCTGAAGTAACTGGGTTCCTGCCACCCTTGTGAGTGAACAGGATTGAGTTCCTGGTTCCCTCTCTGACTTCAACTCAGCCTTGGCCATTACAGGCATTTGGGCAATGAGCCAGCACAAAGGACCTCTTTCTGTTTCTGTCTATATGTATCTCTTACTCTTTTCTTCTCATGTAAATAAATTTAAAATTTTTTTTAAAGATTTATGTATTTATTTGAAAGTCAGAGTTACACAGAGAGAGGAGAGGCATAGAGAGAGAGAGAGAGAAGTCATCCAATTGGCCGCAATGGCCAGAGCTGTGCCGATCTGAAGCCAGGAGCCAGGAGCTTCTTTTGAGTACCCCACATGGGTCCAGGGGCCCACGCGTTTGGGCCATCTTCTACTGCTTTCCCAGGCCACAGCAGATAGCTGGATGGGAACTGGGGCAGCCGAGTCTCGAACCAGTGCCCATATGGGATGCCGGCACTTCAGGCCAGGGCTTTAACCCACTGTGCCACAGTGCTGGCCCCATAAATAAAACATTTTTAAAAAAATCTTCAGATTTGAGAGAGAGAGAGAGAGAAAGCGTGCACAAGCGAGTACTCCTGTCTCCTGGTCCACCTTCGCTAATGTCTGCAACAGCTGGGAACTCAATCCAGTCCTCCCACATGGGTAGGAACAGAGTTCTTTGACCTGTCATTGCTGCCTTCCAGGATCTACATGAGCAGGCAGCTGGAGTCAGAAGCTGGAATCAGGGATTGAACCCAGACATTGAATATAGGATGGGTGCATCCTAACTGCTATGATTATCATAGGTTAACTTCCTGTCCCTCATCTGGAATTTTTAAAGTACAGTCTGTTGTTTCCATTCTTGAAAGCCCTTATCTCTGGGTGAGCTTTGAACTTCCTCTGTTGGTCTGTGACTGTGGAGTGGGGGACTTGTGGGTTCATTACGTTGTGTATCCTGTTCCCAGCTCTGTGTTTGTAGAAGTTGAGAGGACTTAAGAGCATGCTGCCTTGTAGGACCCAAGGGACTTGGCCAGGTCCTGGCTCCTGGGGTAGGAAGAATTCAAATCCCATTGAGGCTGAGCAGAAAGGTATGATTTAATGGGAGCCAACTGGGTGTTTTTTTTTTTTTTTTTTTTTTTTTTTTTTTTTTTTTAGATTTATTTTATATATTTGAAAGGGAGTTACAAAGACAGGGGGAGAGAGAGAGAGAGATATTGAGAAAGAGATTGAGATCTTCCATCTGCTGGTTCACTCTCTCCCATCCAAGTACTAACCAGGCCTGACCCTGCTTAGTTTCCCAGGTCAGAGGAGATCAGGTGCGTTCAGGGTAGTATGGCCATAGACAGGCTCACTCTCCAAATGGCCACAATGGCTGGTGTTGGGCCAGGCCAAAGCTAGGAGCTGGGAGCTTCTTCTGGGTCTCCTACATGAGTGTGGGGGCTAAGCACTCAGGCCATCTTCCCCTTTCCCAGGTGCATTGGCAGGGAGCTGGATGGAACTGGGATAGCCAGGACTTGAACTGGTGCCCATAGGGGATGCCGGCATTGCAGGCAGCAGCTTAATCTGTTATACCACAACACTGGCCCCCCAACTTGATTTTTACATCTTTCAAAACCTTATCCATTCATTGTATATTTAAATAGTAAACTTAGCATATGGGAAAATACATTAAAGTCATAACATTAATTTATTGGAATTTGGAAATACTACCACATTGAAAAAATTTAATATCAAAGCATCTTGAAATAATTTGTAAATTTAATAAATTTACTTTCAGACTGCTAAGAAGTATTTTTATTCAATATAAGCATTCTTACAGAATGATGCCTTAGTGTTAATTACAGTAGTCCTAATACGAAAGAAGAGCTGATGAGTTTTTTCAATTTACTTAACTGCTTTTCAGCTCTTCATTTCCAGCAGATGGTCTGAGTGGTTTTTTTCAACCCCTCCCCCTTTTTATATTTAGGAGATTAGCAAGTGCTTTTGGAACAGATAGTAGTATTTTGGCATTTGTTTTAGTTACGACTTTTGGAATCCATCGTACAGAGAGTATCTTGACAGAAAATGGGCTCCTTCTGAAATGAGATGATAAAGAGATGCTCCTGTCAGATGATTCTCAGGAGATGGCAGAGCTGCTCTAGACATATGCCATGACATTTTAGGGAAGTTATGTAATCATTTTCTACCCTCCCACCCCCTAAAGTTCAGGAAGTTTGGGAAGTAAGTATACTTCCCAGAGAGCTAGTGCTGGGATTCGCCTGCATGCTCAGATCTGAGCTCTCTGCGGTTCACTAGCTATTTGGCCTTGGGAGGCCTAGTTAATTTATCAGTGGCTCAGTTTTTTCATCTGCAAAATATGCATAATATCTACTTGCACAGAAGTTTTGTGAAGATTAAAAGAATGTGAAAGCAGTTTTAAAAGTTACTAGGAATACACAAATGTAATTTTTGTGCTAGATATATCGGTTTCTATTTTTCCATTAGAAACAAGTATATTTTAAGTTTTTGTAGTTGCTTGCTTTCTTCTTTGAAAGTAGTGTTTGATTGTCAGTGGTCACATTTTTTTTTTTTTTTAGTAATTTCAGGGGAATATTCTCAAGCTTGCTATTTTAGGACTTGGAAAATTTATAATAAAAGACATGAATGGCATATAGACAAGAATATTATTATCTAAACATGTGTTGATGACTTTGTGCTTCTAGGTATACCAAGCTTGGCTACGCAGGCAACACTGAGCCACAGTTCATTATTCCTTCATGTAAGTAAAGCTTTGCTGACGAGTTTGTAACATACCATTTCTTAGAATTGTTCATTCTGTTTTTCACATATATTAACTTACTTACCATCTTCCTTTAAAAGATTGTTCTGCTTATTTATTTTGACTCTAGTCCTAAATATCACTGTAGGGTGTAAATGTTATTCTCCTTCGCCAACTTTCTAGTTCCTTGACCCCTTTCTGATACAGCCCTTTGTCACTGACGTTGGAGTTTCAGCTTGGGTGGTTGGCAGGGACCTTTCTTTCAGTCCTACATATTTGAACAGCCTAGGAAAAGATCTAATTCCTTAAGACTTATTTATAATTTTAAGTATAGTGTTGTTGGATAAGCATTTTCATGGACTGAAATATCTATTGCATTGCACTGTTTATTATTCTATGGAGAGATTTCTTTTTCTCTTTTTTTTTTTTTTTTTGTGGAAATAAGAGGACTGGCAAGTGTTTTTATTGTGTTCAGAACTGTTCTGTTTTTTAATTTTTAATCTGTAGGGAATGATAAGCTTAAAATGTGTCCTCACATTTTGGTATGAATTTACCTTACCTCCCCTTTATTTCCCAGAGGAGTCTCCCCAAGGTCAGATCAGCTTTTTATGGGGTGGAAGCTAAATACCAGGTAGTTATTTGGGGACAGTTTGCCTAAGAGTAAGGTGTATTAATCAAGAGTGAAAAGGTAGCCTAGTATGGTGTATCCCATATAGGTGCCTGTTTGAGATCCAGCTGCTCCACTTCTGGACCAGCTTCCTGCTAATGCCCTGGGAAAAGCAGTGGGAAATGGCCCAAGCATTTGGGAGACTTAGAAGCTCCAGGATCCTGGCCTTGGCCTGACACAGCCCTGGCTGTTGCAGCCATTTGGGGAGTGAATCAGTGGATGGAAGATCTCTCTCTCTCTCTCTCTCTGCCTTTGTCTTTCTCTCTCTGTAACTCTTCCTTTCAAATAAATAAATAAATAAATCTCTTAAAAAAAAGTGAAGTGAAACTTGGCTTCCTAAATGTAGCTTTTGTAGGGTGAGTTGTGGTCTGAGTAATTGTAAGTTCTTAGGGAGTCAGGGCTATTGTAATGACAGGCTCTTGAGACCACAGTGAATAGGGATAATGTAAGAAGGCCAAAGGGAAGGAGTTTGATTAATATTTATTGAAAGGAAGGCAAAAGCCTATTTAAGTGAGTATTAGAAACTATTCCAGACTCCTTGAGGACATTTAAATCATCTCCTCCTACTTTCTTGCTTGCTGAATAACTGACCATGAATTTGATTTTTTAGACCTAAACACTTTGGTGCTTTGAATGAGTTGTCCTTAATGACAAGTTTGAGTGGTATGCTGTGTCTTTATTTAAAATGAACAAATTGGGGTATTTGTCTGCTAGGGCTGCCATAACAGATCACCACACATGGAGGTGCTTGCATAACAGAAATTCATTTTATCTTCTTTTGTTTTTAAGATTTATGTATGTATTTGAAAGGCAGAGTGACAGGGAGAGATAGAAAGAGAGAGAGAGAGATTGATGGATGGATGGATGGATTGATCTTCCATTCACTGGTTCATTCCCCAAATGCCTGCAACAGCTGGGACTGGGCCAAGCTGAAATCAGAGGTTGAGAACTCCATCCAGATCTGCTACATGGCTGGCAGGAACCCAGGTACTCAGGCCATCATCCACTACCTCCCAGGTGCATTGGTGGAAGACTGGGTCAGCAGCACCAATCTGTGACTAGATCCCAGGGATTCTGATACGAGATGTCAGTGTCTCAAGTGGTGGCTGAGCCAGCTGCACCACAACATATGCCCGAGCAGTTCTGAGGCTCGAAGTCGACATTCAAAGTGCTGTGAGTTCTTTGGTGCTCCTCAGCTTTAGGAGGACCACGTTCTGGTTGTGTCCGTGGCCTTTTCTCTATAACAGCGTGGTGGGGTAGGGGAGACAACTCCTTTGGCGTTTCTTCCTCCTCTTTTAAGGCTACTGCTCCTATCACCTGAAGATCCCACCCTGTAACATTATTTAACCTTGATTATCTCCCTGAAGATCCTGTGTCTAAATGCAGTCACATTAGGGGTTAAGGTTGCAACATATGCATTTTGTGGGAATGTGACTTAGTTGATTTGGCCTTCTGTAAGATGAATCAGCCTTTTGTGCATTTTATTAATGTGAATGCCCTAGAACTTTATCATTTCATGTTGAGTTGATAAATTAGACTTTCTGCCTTTTCAAAGCTGAAGATTAGATTTTAACCTTCTTAAGTGCAACAATTAGAAAAGACTGACCTTGCACCTTTTGCTTTAATATGCTGGCATTTAAAACTGTCAGTAACATTTAGCTGGGTGCCCCATTTAACCTGTCTTTTATAGGGAGGGGAATTAAAGACAGTTATTAGCAGGATTTCATTCACTGTCAAAAGGCAAGAGAATTCACACTGGTATTGTCAGAACCTTAACAGTGGCAGAAGCTGAAAAGAAGATAAAAATGTCAGAGAGGTGGGAGTGAAAGAACAGTTACATTGTTGGCTGAATTGGTTGCAGGGGTTAGAGAGGCCCCAGGAGGTAAGGTTAGAAGATGTTCGTGCAGAAGTGAGGGTGCAGGGATAGAGGGTCTTGGCTTCCTTTGAGGAATGACCTGCAGATTTTTTTGGCACTGGAAATAGAAGCATTTTTCTGGTTTCAGAGAACCCATCAAAAGACAGGTCGAAACATACATGCTAATGTTGTATCAGAAGAGAAAAGGGGGATGAAGCAGGTGCATGTATAGGAGTGTGGTAAGTGTTGGAGTAAAATTTTATGATCCTGATGGGCAAAGAAGCTGGTCAGAGTGAGTGTATGTGAAGTATAAGGATAGCCGGTGTTAGAGAGCAGAGTGGGCCAGGGTTGTGGGAGATGTGGTTGGCAATGTGGAGCAGGGACCTATGATGAAGCACTTAAAAAAAAATATATATATATATATATGCATGTATGTGTGTATATATATATGTATATATATATTTGTGTGATATATATATATACACACACACACACACACACACACACATATATATTTGAAAGGCGGAGAGACAGAGAGGGAGAGACAGACATCTTCCATCTGTTAGCTCACTCCCCAGATGCCCACAACAGCCAGGGCTGGGCCAGCCTGAGCCCAGAAGCCAAGAATACTTGGGCCGTCATCTGCTGCCTTCCCAGGTGTATTAACAGGAAGTTGGATTAAAAGTGGAATAGTTGGGACTTGAACCAGCACTTCAATATGGGATGTGGGCAACCCATGTGGTGGCTTAATCTGCTGTGCCACAATGCCTGACCCAATAAAGGACTTTGTTTTTTAAAAAGAATTTTAAAAGTTTACTTGAGAAGCAGAGAGAGAGAGAGAGAGAGAGAGAGAAAGAAGGAGGCATAAGACAGAGCTCCCATTTGGTGATCTGCTCCTCAGACTCTCCCACTGGCTGGGCCTAGGCCAGGCCACACCCCAGGCCAGGCTCCAGGTATAACATCTAGGGCTCCTACATGGGAGGCAGGAATCCAGTTGGTTGAGCTGCCCAGGGTCTGCATTGACAGGAATCTGGAGTTAGGAACCAAAGCTGAGACCCTGATGTGGGACATCTTTACTACTAAACGCTTGCTACTTCCTATACAGGAATTCCACTTCCATTTTGCAGAGTAGGAATGTTCACACTGTTTTTGAGGGCTTCCCTCAGGGACCTGGCTCTTGGAACTAAAGAGGCACTAAGCTCTGCTTGTACTTGGGCTGTTGAGTCTGTGTGCAGAATTTACTTGATTGAAGAAATTTTTTTCTTACCGTTTTTAAAAAAGATTTATTTTATTTGAAAGACAGAGATCCAGAGAGATAGAAATAGTGATAGTGAGAGAGAGAGAGAGAGAGAGAGAGAGATCGATCTTCCATTTGCTGGTTCACTCTCCAGATGGCCATAACAGCTGGGGCTGGGCCAAGCCAAAGCCAGGAGCCAGGAGCTTCTTCCAGGTCTCCCTTGTGAGTGCAGGGACCCAAGCACTTGGGCCATCTTCCACTGCTTTCCCAGGCACATTTGCAGGAAGCTGGATCTGAAGTGGAGCAGCCAGGACTTGAACCAGGGCCCATATGGGATGCTGGTAGCACAGGCAGCTGCTTAACCCACTCCGGCACAGCATCCAAGTGGTTGGAGACTGTTGGGAGTCAGAGGAATGTGTAGTGGCCACATCAGTAGAAAGATGATGAAGCAGAAGAAATCAGGACATTTTAGACAGTTTGGTATCTCAAGAGTTCAGGTATAACGGTCTAATAGGAACTGGGTAAAAGATTTTAAATGCTCAGAGAGGAGACCTAGACTGGAGGTAGAAGTTGAACCCTGAGATGTTTTTAGTTTTCATTAAATAGACTCTTAAAATTTTAATCTTGGCAAAAAACAAAAAAATGCAAAGGAACGTGTAACAGACTCACACCCCAAATGAACACACACTAATATTTCATCCTCGTGTCAGAATAAATTAATGCTAAATAACATGTAATAGGAATACCAGCCCCTCTCTTTTCCTTCCCAGTCCTTTTCTTCTCTTTCCTTGTTCTCTCTCCCCCTCTTTCTACCCTAGAGGATATTTTCTGGTGGGTTTCCAGTCCATGTCTTTTCTTTATATTGTAAATAAAAAGATACATTATTTTTTGAATTTAAACATTTTAAAAAATGTTACCACTGTAATTTTGTGTGTTTTTTTTAAACAAACAAAAAAAACCTTCAATATTTTTTTCTTAGATTTTTCAGTGCTGATATATATAGATCTTGATCAGAATTCTAACATGAGTATACAGCATTTTTTCAATATGGATTTTTTGGGGGCCGGTGCTGTGGCATAGCAGGTAAAGCTTCCACCTGCAGTGCTGGCATCCCATATGGTTACTGGTTCAGTCCCGGCTGCTACACTTCCAATCCAGCTCTCTGCTATGGCCTGGGAAGCAATAGAAGATGGCCAAGTCCTTGGGCCCTTGAACCTACATGGGAGACTTGGAGGAGGCTCCTGGCTCCTGGCTCCTGGCTTCAGATCAGCGCAGCTTTGGCCGTTGTACCCAACTGGGGAGTGAACCAGCAGGTTGAAGACCAACTGATCTCTCTCTCTCTCTGCCTCTCCTTCTCTCTCTGTGTAACTCTGACTTTCAAATAAATAAATAAATCTTTTAAAAAATGATAATATGGATTTCTCCCAGTTTTTTCTATTACACAGAATGGTGCAGTAAATGTCTCCTTATATCCCAAGAGGAATATGATTGAAAAATGAAATTGTGTCCTCATATGCTGTGCACCTCTTCACCCTTGTTGTTTATTGCCAGGTTACTCTTCCATATAGTTATACAGGTTTGTATTCCTACCAGCAGTGTGTTGAGTTTCTGCTTCTGCACATCTTGACAGTGGTTTGACAAGTGTAAAATGATGGCTGATTTGAAATACTTATATTTCTTTGAATACTGGTAAAGTTGAACACCTTTTATTGTCTGCCTATATCTGCCCATTTTAAAAATTGCATTTTTTTGGTCTTTATTTTCAATGTATTTGAAAGGCAGAGAGAGAGAGACAGATCTTTGGTCTGCTAGTGTACTCTCCAAAGGCCTGCAACAGTCAGGCATTTTTGGACAGGCCAAAGCCAAGAGCTTGAACCTCAATGCTAGTCTCCCACATGAATGACAGGAACCCAAGGACTTAGCCATCATCTGCTGCCTCCCACGATGTGCTTTATCAGAAGTGGAGTAGTAGGGACTTGAAATTGGCACCCTGGTAGGGGCTGACGCTGTGGCGCAGCGGGTTAAAGCCCCAGCCTACAGCACCAGCATCCCATATGGGTGCTGGTTTGAGTCCCAGCTGCTCCTCTTCCCATCCAGCTCTCTGCAATGGCCTGAGAAAGCAGTAGAAAATGTCCCAAGTCCTTGGGCCCCTGCACCTGTGTGGGAGACCTGGAAGAAGCTCCTGTTCCTGGCTTCAGATCAGCTCAGCTGTGGCCGTTGCGGTCATTTGGGGTGTGAACCAATGGAATGGAAAACCTTTCTCTCTGGCTCTACCTCTCTCTTTGTAACTCTGTCTTTCATATAAATAAAATACATCTTTAAAAAAAAATTGGCACCCTGGTATAGTGTCCCATGTGGAGACTTCATTGCTGTGCCAAATGTTTCCCCCTTTGTGAACATTTTTTATGGAGTTATAGAAACTCTTTTTATGTCAAATAGTAATTTGTTGTATATATCTTTTCTTGTTTTGACATTTTAAAAATGCCTGGAAATTTCAAATTTTGATTTGCTCAGTTTTCACTCTTTTATAATTCACTGATATTAAAAAATGCATTTGTAGTCTAAAATCACAAAGAATTTTTGTATATTTTTAAAGAAAAACTTTAAAGGTGTTTATTTTTATTTACTTAAAAGGCAGAGTGACAGAGGGAGGGAAGGAAGGAGATCTCTTCTATCCACTGTTCATTTCCCAAATGCCTACAACAGCTGGGGTTGGGTCAGGCTGAATCCGGGAGCCTGGAACTCAATCTGGGTTTCTCATGTGGGTGGCATGGACCCCAGAACTTAAGCCATCACCTGCTGCCTCCTACTTTCGGCATTAGGAAGTTGGAACCAACATGGGGACAGGACTCAAACTCTGGGACTCCAGTATACGATATGGGTGTTCCAGACAGTGGCTTAGCCTGCTGTAGCACAATGGCCACCCTTAAGAAAATTTTGAGTTAATTTTTTGAATATGATGTCAAAGAGATAGCTAATTTTGTTTTATGAGTTGAAGGTCAGTTTTTCCAATCCCATTTATTGAAGAGTGCATTTCAGTTCCCATGTCTCTTTGGTCATATTGAGGTACCATATATGGTTGGAAATATATTTTGTTGTCTTTTGTTTGTCTTTATTTTGTTTCTATCTCTGCCCCCGGTTTACAGTGTTAAATGCTATTACTTTGTTCATATTTTAATTTATTTAGGGATGTAGTTGTTTCTCATTTTTCTTTCTTAAATTTGTTTTGGTCATTATTCATTACAAGAAATTTTAGAATCAATTTCAGTTTCATGAAAAATTATGAGGTTTTTATTAGAAATGCATTATGTATAGATTAATTTGGGAAGAATTGACATCAAATTTGACATTCATGAATAGAAATTGAATATTACTGTTTGTGAATTGAGTATTCCTGTTCACCAATATGGTTACATGTTTTTTTTTTTAAATTTATGTTTCATGTATTTCAGTAATATTTTATAGTATTCTTTAAAAGCTCTTAAACACGTTTTGCTAGAATTATTTTTGGGTGCCTTTATGTTTTTGTTGCTGTTGTGAAATTAAAAAAATACTATATCTTCCAGGAGTTTGTTGCCAGCATATGGGAATGCCACTGAAGTTTCTAAGCTATTTTTGAGTTCAACAACCTTGCTGACCTCTCTTTCTTGTTCTAAATAGTATGAAGATTCTTTTAGTTTTTTTTTTTTTTAGCAGACTATTGCATTGCCAGCAAACAGTGGTTATTTTATATTGACCAATCCTAATACTTCATAATTATTTTCTTGACTTTGTTAAGTTGGCTAGAACTTCTGCTAAAATGCTTACTAGAACTGGAGATAGCACATGCTTTTGTTTTTCTGACTTTGAAGAAAAATGAGATTTTAGTGTTTTGTTAGTGATTGTTGTAGTTTTTAAAAATTTATTTATTTGGCTGGCGCTGCGGCTCAATAGGCTAATCCTCCACCTGTGGCACCGGCACACCGGGTTCTAGTCCCGGTCGGGGCGCCGGATTCTGTCCCGGTTGCTCCTCTTCCAGTCCAGCTCTCTGCTGTGGCCCGGGAAGGCAGTGGAGGATGGCCCAAGTGCTTGGGCCCTGCACCCCATGGGAGACCAGGAGAAGCACCTGGCTCCTGCCTTTGGATCAGCGTGGTGCGTCGGCTGCAGCACGCTGGCCGCAGCGGCCATTGTGGGGTGAACCAACAGAAAAGGAAGACCTTTCTCTCTGTATCTCTCTCACTGTCCACTCTGCCTGTCAAAAAAAAAAAAAATTTATTTATTTGAAAGTGAAAGCTACACAGAGAGAGGGAGAGACAGAGATGGATCTTTCATCTGCCTGTTCCCTCCCCAGATGGCCACAATGTCCAGGGCTTGCCAGGCTGAAACCAGGAGCTTTATCCGGTTCAGGAGCTCAAACACCTGGGCCTGGTTTTCCCAGGCTACTAGCTGGGAGTTAGATTGGAAGTAGAGCAGCCAGGACACGAACCTATGCCCATATGGGATGCCAAGTTTGCAGGTGGCCTTACTTGCTAAGTCACAATGCTTGCCCCTGCTGTATTTTTTTTTTTTTATGGAAATGCTTTTTCGGATTAAAACAGTGCTCTTCTATTCCTAGTTTAATCAGAGTTTTTAAAAATTTTTTAAATTTTTATTTGTTTATTTAAAGATTTATTTATTTGAAAGGCAGAGTTGCAGAGAGAGAGGGAGAGACAGAGAGAGGTTGTCCATCTGCTGGTTTACTCCCCAAATGGCTGCAACGGCTGGCTGGAGCTGAGCCGATCCAAAGCCAGGAGTCAGGAGCTTATTCTGGGTCTCCCACCTGGCTGCAGGGGTCCAAGCACTTGAGCCATCCTCCCATGCTTTCACAGGCCATTAGTAGAGAGCTGGATTGGAAGAGGAATAGCTGGGAAACGAACCAGTGCCCATATGAGATGCAGATGCCACAGGTGGAGGCTTAACCTACTATACCATAGCACCAACCTGAGTTTTTTAATTTTAAATTGTTTGTTTATTTTCATCTATTTGAAAGAGAGTAAGAGGGGTAGGGGGAGAGAGATGTCTTTCATCTGCTGGTTCACTCCCCAAATGCTGGCAACATGAAGGTTAGGCCAGGCTGAAGCCGGGAGCCTGGAATTCCATCTTGGTCTTCTATATGGGTTTCAGGGGCCCAAGCACTTGAGTCATGACCTTCCGCCTCCTAGGATCATATTAGTTGGAAGCTGGATGGGAAACAGAGTAGCCCAGACTTGAACTAGTACAGAATTGTTTTTTTAATCATGAATGAGTATTGACCTTTATTTAAGACATTTTTGTTATTGAGATGATCATATGGTTTTTGACATTTGCATTTTAATATGATGAATTACATGAATATATTTTCAGATATTGAACAGTTAATGTATTAAATTTTTGGGACAAATCCAATTTGGTTATGAAATACAAATTACATGCTAAACTATGTTTCCAAATATTTAGCATTTTGCATTGCTTAATGATGGAGATTCTGACAGGTGTGACATTAGGTGGTTTTGCTGTTGGCAAATGTGATAAGGTGTACTTATACAAACTCAGAGAACCATGTTGTTGCATATGTAGTCAGTTGTTGATCAAAATGCCATATGTAACATGTTAACTGTGTTTGGGAGTTTTACATCACTGTTCAAAAATGAGATTGGTCTGTGATGTTTATTTCCTTTTTTTTTTCCCTAAAGAATTATTTATGTATTTGAAAGGCAGAGTTACAGAGAGGCAGAGGCAGAGAGAGAGAGAGGTAGAGAGAGAGGTAGGTCTTCCATCTGCTGATTCATTCCCCAACTGGCCACAATGGCTGTAGCTGCGCCGATCTGAAGGCAGGAGCCAGGGGCTTCTTCCTGGTCTCCCATACAGGTGCAGGGGCCCAAGGACTTGGGCCATTTTCTGCTTTCCCAGGCCTTAGAAGAGAGCTGGATGGAAAGTGGAGCAGTTGGGACTTGAACTGGCTCCCATATGGGATGCCGGCACTGCAGGCGGTGGCTTTACCTGCTATGCCATAGATTTAGATATAAACTCTATATCTTTTTTTTTTTAAAAGATTTATTTATTTATTTGAAAGGCAGAGTTACACAGAGAAAGAAGAGGCAGAGAGAGAGAGAGAAAGAGAGAGAGAGAGAGGTCTTCCATATGCTGGTTCACTCCCCAACTGGCTGCAATGGCCAGAGCTGCACCGATCCAAAGCCAGGAGCCAGGAGCTTCTTCTGCATCTCCCACGTGGGTGCATGGGTCCAAGGAGTTGGACCATCCTCTACTACTTTCCCAGGCCACAGCAGAGCTGGATTGGAAGTGGAGCAGCCAGGACTCAAACCAGCACCCATACTGGATGTGGTGTTGCAGGTTACCCACCAGCCCCTAAACTCTGTATCTTAAACTACTTGTCAGGCTGGTGTCATTGCTCACTTGGTTAATCCTCCACCTGTGGTGCGGCATCCCATATAGGCGCGAGGTTCTAGTCCTGGTTGCTCCTCTTCCAGTCTGGCTCTCTGCTGTGGCCCGGAAAGGCAGTGGAGGATGGCCCAAGTGCTTGGGCCCTGCACCCACATGGGAGACCAGGAGAAGTACCTGGCTCCTGCCATCGGATCAGCGCAGCGCCAGTTGTGGTGGCCATTTGGGGGGGGTGAACAAACGGAAGGAAGACCTTTCTCTCTGTCTCTCTCTCTCACTGTCTAACTCTGCCTGTCAAATAAATAAATAAATAAAACCACTTGCCAATAAAAGTTGACAGACACAATAGTAGTTTTTAAAGTAAAAATCTCCAGTATATTTCTCAAAAGCACATTAAATACTTTACTAAAACTTAAAGGAATAAAGAATTCCTGTCTTATACAAACTGTTCCAGAGAATAAATAACTGTTCCTTTCAAATAAATAAATAAATCTTTTTTTTAAAAAAAGATACAGGGCCGGTGCCGTGGCTCAATAGGCTAATCCTCTGCCTGTGGCGCCGGCATACCGGGTTCTAGTCCCGGTTGGGGCTCCGGATTCTGTCCCGGTTGCCCCTCTTCCAGGCCAGCTCTCTGCTGTGGCCAGGGAGTGCAGTGGAGGATGGCCCAAGTGCTTGGGCCCTGCACCCCATGGGAGACCAAGATAAGTACCTGGCTCCTGGTTTCAGATCAGCGGGGTATGCCGGCCGCGGCAGCCTTTGAGGGTGAACCAACGGCAAAGGAAGACCTTTCTCTCTGTCTCTCTCTCTCTCTCACTGTCCACTTTGCCTGTCAAAAAAAAAAAAAAAAAAAAGATACAGAGTTTAAATCTTAGTTTTACTCTTCTTTGGTGGTACTGTTCCTGATAATCTTCCTCAGATTGACCTCACATGACCTTTTGATACTGGCATATAGGAAAATAGGCTATATATTTTAGTTCTTCACATTCTATATCTATATAATTTTTTAAGAAACAGAACTTAAACATTGTTCTTCATTAAGTATAAATTTATTAGTTTTTTAATTCAATCATTTTTTAAGAAAGCATTTATTTAATAAATATAAATTTCATAGATACAGCGGTTCTTCTCCCCATACCCACCCTTCCACCCCTATACCCATCCCACCTTCTACTCCCTCTTCCATCCGATTTTTCATTAAGATTAATTTTTAATTATCTTTATATACAGAAGATCAACACTATAATAAGTAAAGATTTCAAGTTTGCATTTACATACACACAAAGTATAAAGTACTGTTTGAAGGCTAGTTATGGAATGTCTTTATTTCGCCTTCACAAATGAGAGCTTTAAAGGGTTTAATATTCTGGGATGACAGTTTTTTCTCTTAAGACTTGGACTATATCTTGCCTTTCCCTTCTAGCCTGTAGGGTTTCTGATGAGAAGTCCACTGTGACTCTGACTGGAGATTCTCTGAAAGTAATCTAGTGATTCTCTTGTGCAGATTTTAGAATCTTCTCTTTATGTTTCACTGTGGTGAATTTGATTACAATGTGTTGTGGTGAGGATCTTTCTGGTCATGTCTATTGGAAGTTCTGTGTGCTTTTGGTATTTGGATGTCCCTTTCTTTCTTCAAACCTGGGAAGTTTTCTGCTGATATTTCGCTAAAAAGGCCTTCTGATCCTTCTCTCCATGCCTTCAGGAACTCCTAGAACCCGTATTTTTTATTTTATAGTATCCTGTAGATTCCCAACAGTGTTTTTTAGTTTTCTAATGTCCTCTTCTTGTCTTTGGTTTGACTGTATACTTTCCTGTGCTTTGTCTTCTAAGTCCAATATTCTCTCTTCTGCATCACCGATTCTGTTTTTAAGGCTCTCCACTGCATTTTTTATTTGTTCTGTTGAATTCTTCATTTCATTTTGATTCCTCTTTAGATCTCAATTTCATGGGAGAAATTTTCTTTGATGTCCTGCATGAATTTCAGTAGTTTGTTTGCTTTTGATTACTTCTGTGTAATCTTATGATCAATTTTTGAGTTCCATTTCTTCTATCTCCTTGTCTTCACAATCTAGTATTGAAATGTCGTGTTCTTTTGGGGGCGTCATGTTGTCTTCCTTATTGTTTTTTTGATTGGTGCATTTGTTGTTCAGCATTTGTGGAGATAACCATTGGTTTCTTCTTCTTCTCCTGTCCCTCCCCTTCCCCTCCCCCTTCTCCTCCCCTCCCCTTCCTCCCCCCCTCCTCTCTTCTCCTTCCTCTCCTCCCTCTCCTTCCTCTCCTCCCTCTTCTTCCTCCTCCTCCACCTTCTCCTCTCCCCCTCCCCCCTTTTCTCTCCCCTTCTGCTCCTCCCCCTCCTCTTCCTTCCTTCTTCTTCCTCCTCTTCTTCTTCCTCTTTTTTTTTTTTTTTTTTTTGCTGTGGCAGCTTTTATTGTTGTACTATGACTGTAGATAAGTGGAATGTCTGCTTTCAGTGAATCTCTAAAGGCTTGTAGTGGGTGGGGACAGAGAGCTCTGTTCAGTTCTCCAGGGTTAAGGGCGTGCCCAAGGTGACACACCCAGGTTTGGTGTGGTAAATCTCTCTCTCTTTTAATCAGAAGGGAGGTATATTCTGCTCAGCTGAGCTCTCCTCAATGGAGACCAGAGCCTGAGCACTAGCCCCAGTGGGTATAATATTCATCTGCTCTGTCCTAAGGACGACACAAAGGATCTGCACAGTCCTCAGTGTGAGTTCAGATTCCCCAGCAATGCCACTCACCAGGTAACCAGGAACCCTGGAGCTTGTGGAGTCTCCCACTGAGACTGCTCAAAGTCCCAGCCACACCGTGAGTCGTCCCACACACTGTCCGTTTTTTTCATAGTCCTGGTTCAGAAGCTTCACACAGTCACAAGCTCTTAGCCTCCTGTTAGTTCTCTCTACCAGAGTCGGGAGTCTTAGCTCAGCTGTTGGCTGTGTGCAGACACGAGCTGGCGCAGATGTTACGTATGTCCAAAATGGCACCCTCTTTATTGGCTTGTTACACTATGCCTTTGTAAAGTGATCAGAGAGAGAGAAACATGTCCGTCTCATCCTTTTTCTTTCTTTTTTCTTTTTCCTTTTTTTCTCCTTTAGTTTGGCTGGTGCACTTTCCTCCACGTGGCTCCAAGTCTAGTTCCCTTTACGCTCTTCCTGCTGCTTTTTTGCCAGTGGCTTGGGCTGCTGCAGTCTGGTCTCACCTCACTTTCCAGCACTGGTTTGTAGGCTCTCCACTGTTGGAGTCCCGAGCTGTGGGGGCCCACACCCTCCACGTAGGTCCACTGTGTCCCTCTAATTTCAGTAGAGCTTCCTCTGCCATTTTTTCCCTATTCCTTCCCTGAGACTACAGCATCCCCACTTTTTAAAAACTATATTCTTCTGGGCTAGAGCAGCAAACTCCTTCCCTACTCTGCCATCTTGGAACCAAGATAGTTATTTCAATCAATCTAAAATTCACTTATGGGAATTTGTTATATCTTCTGTTAATTTGCTGTGACTTTATATTTCATTGCTGAGATTTTCTTTTTTTTCTTTTTCATTTGTTTATTGAAACATTTCATGATGGCTCCCCAAATCCTTGTTTGATAATTGTAATACCTGTGTCACATTAGTATTCTTGCCTGTCAGTTGTCTTTTCTCGTTTTCCTTGAGATGTTCCTGATTCTTGTTATGGTAAGAGATTTTAAAATTAAAATTGAACATTTTAAGTATGTTAGGAGATTCTGAATGTTGCTGCCAGTTTGGGATTGAAGTTCAGGTTCTCCCCTTGGCCTTTGGTGGCACTCAGCTGGGGGATGATCTCCATGTTACTGTTGGAGTTAAAAGTGGGAAGTGTCAGACAGGGAGAGGGCAAAGGGCCTCACCTATAATGTAGATGGCTTTTATCAATCCAGTTGGGAAAGTAAGCCTTGTAATGTAAAGGCATTTGCTCTGGTTCCAGGCCAGAGCAAATGGCCAGGTAACCAATTTATCTTAACCATGTATCAGTGATCAGTTTCAAGAGTATGGAAAAAATAAATAATTCCCTTGACAGGTCCTAATATAAAATTCTTCTTTTGGTCTGTGAAAAATCTCTTGTTGTTTTACATATATAAACCCCCAGTATGTAGTAGAATTCTGTCCCTCCTGGTTAGGAGTTCCTGTCTTCATGCTCTTTCAGTAAACATTGCTAAAATCGCCTTCTTGGCTACTCGTTCAGTGGCCTTATATAACTTCGTTGTCAAAAACAAGTTCGGGGTCAGCATTGTGATATATTGGGTTAAGCCACTTCCTGTGATGCCAGCATCCCATATGGGCACTGGTTCGAGTTGCGGCTGCTCTACTTCTGATCCAGCTCCCTACTAATGTGCTTGAGATGGTCCCTGGGCCTCTGCACCAGGTGGGAGACTCACAGGAGGCTCCTGGCTCCTAGCTTCAGCCTAGCCCAGGCCTGCCTGTTGCAGTCATTTGGGGAGTGAACCAATGGATGGAAGATCTCTTTCTCTCTCTCTTTCAAATAAAATAAATAAATATTTAAAATAAAAAAAAAAACTAACAAAATAAGTACCTCAGGTTCACAATAGTTGCAACATTACTGCTGAGTTGGAGGGAAAGTCAGGATCTCTGTAATATGCTGCGATGTGCTGGAGACAGCTGGGATGACATATGAATTATTATTCTACACTAAATGTTCTTACATACATTCTTAGATACTTCATGATTTTCAATAAGGACTGTTTGGACTAGTGTCTAGTATGTACAAAAGATTTTATATATAAGCTCTCTCTTTGTTCTCTTGCATGGATTCAGTTGCTTCCTAAATAATAATTGAAAGAAGTATTCTTTATTTCTAAGGCAACATAGATTTACTATTGTCTGGGATGACAGTGCTTTTATTTACCTTTTTGGGAGGAATAATACTTTGTTGTCATTTAAATTTTTAAGTATCGTAGTTTCATTAACTTTTTTTAAAGGTGATGGTTTTTCTTTTACTTTTGGTTAAATGTATTGTCCTCATATTCTTGATAAACCTGAATGATGTCATGAATTGCAGCATCTTTTCACTGTCTTAATGTTAGTCTTGTCAGTTTAATTCTAAATTCATGCATAATTAAGTGTAATTTTGCACAGTGAATGGAATCTGTGTCATGTACTAGCATACTGTATGAGGATTTTTTGAGGTCTGCCGCTGGCCATCTTATGCATCAGATATTCTGTGTAGTGTCTGTCAGTATGCTAGTTGAATGACATCTGGTCAGTTTTCAGAGATAAATTTTATTTATTTCTGCAGATTGCCTCAGTCAGTTATGGCCCACCAGACTTTTAGCCCAGTCTCAGCCCAGGGCCCCAGATGTACTCGCCACTTCTGATACTAGACTGTCTCTAGGCCCAGAGTCCAGCATTTCACACCACCTCTGCTTTCTTCAGTCCTGTAGATTTATGCCTCCTTTTCTAAGTTGAAAGTTTCAGTGTGATTTTTGCACTTGTGTCCTTTTCTTTTCACCTTTCACCCTGTTGCTTTAAGATGCCTTTCTCAGAAACAGGCTTACAATTCGCGTTTACAGCTTTGTTGTTATTCTTCCTCTGTAATAAATCAGGAATTTCAGGCAATCTACTTTTAAAGATAATGTATATATTTATGGATTTGTTTTGGAATAATTTTAAGGCAGTTTTACAGCAAACTTAGTTTCTTATTTGAGGAAGTTATGTAGCCTGACGTACCTTGAGAACTTTTCACTTGTAAATAATGCTCTGAGGATAAATGAATTTAAGAGGTAACAGAGTAATGCTATGGCTTACCAACAAAACAGTAACTTTTAATTTTCTTCTTTCTTCTTCTTTTCATAGTTTAAAAGCCACACTTAGTAGAGGAAAGCACAAATCATCTGCAGTTCCTTTCTTCTTTTAAAGATTTATTTATTTATTCCAAAGACAGAGTTACAGAGAAGAAGATACAGAGAGAGAAAGAGATCTTCCATCCTGTTCCATCCAAATGGCTGCAATGGCTGGGGTTGGTCAGGCCAAAGCTAGGAGCTTGAAACTCCATCCAGGTCTCCTATGTGTGTGGCAGGGGTCCAAGCACTTGGGCCATCTTCTGCTACCTTCCCAGGTGTATTAGCAAGAAGCTAGATTGGAAATGGAACACTCCAACTGGCACTGCAGGCACTGGTGGCATTGCAGGCAGTAGCTTAACCTGCTGTGCCACAACACCTGCTCCTAGAGTATTAACTTAAATATTTCTCTAATGCCTTGCTGATAGTAGCCTGCTTAGGTGCAGATCTTGACTCTGTCTCTTCGACTGGGTGAATTTGCTTGTTTAAGCCTCTGCTTCTGTAAAATGTAGATAATAGTACTTATCTTCCCTTAAGCTGTCGTTAAGGTTAAGTGAGGGGCTGGTGCTGTGGCGTAGCAGGTAAAGCCAACGCCTGCTGGCATCCCATATGGGCGCCGATTCGAGTCTTGGCTGCTCCACTTCCAATCCAACTCTGCTGTGGACTAGGAAAGCAGTGGAGGGTGGCCTAACCCCTTGGGCCCCTGCACCTGTGTGAGAGATCTGGAAGAAGCTCCTGGCTCCTGGCTTTGGATCAGTGCAGTTCTGGCCGTTGCAGCCAGTTGGGGAGTGCACCAGTGGATGGAAGACCTCTCTCTCTCTCTCTCTCTCTGCCTCTCCTCTCTCTGTGTAACTCTGACTTTCAAATAAACAAATAAATCTTTAAAAAAAAAGGTTAAGTGAAATAGTGTACAAAAAGAAACACTTAGCAGACTGTTTCGAAATACAGCGGGTCTTCAGAAAGTTCATGGATTATGCAGGGATTTCAAAAATTATGAGCATCAAAATAAACTTATCTTTTATTTCCATTTTCTCTGAGTTTTTGAAATACCTTCATATAAACTATTATTTGTTGACATGTGTGCCTGTCACCAGTAAAAGATTTATGATACCAAACCTTAAAGAGTCTATAGTCTAGTTGGTAGATTGATCGTAAGCACGAATAATTCACCATGAAAAAATGCCTTTCTGGTAATATAGAAGGGCCACTGGAAGCATCCTAAACTTAGCCTAAACTGCCAGGTTGTCAAGGAATGCTTCAAGGGGAAGGGGATGTCACGACCTGGTGATGAATCATGAGTGTGTGGGAGCTCCGAGTGTGACCAGGGTTGGAATCTAAGTGAAAAATTGAGTCTTTGTGAAGCCTACCATATTTCATTAGATGCTAAATTTTGTAGTCAGGTTTTGTGTGGTTATTTACAATTAAGCATATTCCCAAATATTTAAGGTGGTGTTTAAAAAAGCTATTTACATTTGAAGTTGTTTTATTGTATGGTTGTTTGATTACTATACCTTAATTTTTACAGCAAACATTAATCAGTAATCTAGGTTTTCCATTTACACAGCTTTTTTTTTGTTTTGTTCTCTCTGTACCAACTAAAATTATACTTTAAAGCTGTTTATATAGTTTTGTTAAAATGACTTAAGAGCATATAGACATTATTTTTTATTTTACTCTCCTCTTCTGTGGTATCCTCTTCCACACTGTATATTCAAGATTAGAACTTATTCATATATAATCCATAGGCATTTCATTATTATCCTAAGAGATTTTTCCAGATGAAACCGAGAGATTAGTAATATAGGTTTTGTCAACATTAAAAACACACCAGCTAAATTCCTTTGTACCATACTAAAAACAATGCTGGCACCTAATAACTTATTTTTGTATTATTTTATGTGCTCAGTGACAGTATCTTTTCTGTGACTACCCTTGACTCCTGATAAAGCCCTGACATTGAAAATTTACTTGTACATACTTAAGAATTATATTATCTTTTCTTGATCATTCAAATAAATGTGAATAGTGATGGAAATCTTTGTGTTTTCTTTCTTTCTTTCTTTTTTTCTTTCTTTCTTTCTTTTTAAGGTATTGCCATCAGGGAGTCAGCAAAGGTAGTCGACCAAGCCCAAAGGAGAGTGTTGAGGGGAGTTGATGACCTTGATTTTTTCATAGGGGATGAAGCCATTGATAAACCTACATATGCTACCAAGGTAAACTTCTGACAGGAATTTCCTCTTAATGTAGAGCCAGAAACAGAGCAGTGGAATGAAAAATGCAAAATGATACATTATCTGGAAAGGAACTCCCATCTACTGGTCCACTTCCCAAATGCCCACAATGGCTGGGGTGGGGCCAGAGCCAGAGCCAGGAGCTAAAACACAATACAGGTCTCCTTTGTAGATGGCAGGAACTCAATTATTTGGCCATCACCTGCTGCTTCCCAAGGTCTGCATTAGCAAAAAGCTGAAGTCAGGTGCTAGAGCTGGGAATTGGACCCAGGTCACTCTGAGGTGGAACTTGGGTATCTTAACCACTAGGCTAAATTCCCATTTCCTGGGATGTATTCTTTATGATGATGATTGAAAAGGTATGATGGTGGTGGTTTTAGAGTAGGGATATGAGGCAGACATTTGGCCTAGCGGCTAAAAGGTCTGTGTTCCATATCAGAGTGCCTGAGTTTGTTTATAGGCTGTAGCTCTTGACTCCAGCTTTCTGCCAGTGCAGATTCCAAGAGGCAGCAGGTAATGAATGGTTCTAGTAATTGGGTCTCTTGCCACCTCTGTGGGAGACCTAGATTGAGTTCCTGGCTATAGGCTTTGTCCTGAACCAGTCTTAGCTGTTGGGTGCATTTGGAGAGTGAACCAGCAGGTGGAAGCTCTGTCTGTCTCTGCCTCTGTTTCTCTTCCTTTTGAATAAAATAAATAGTCAAGGGGTATTTTTGAGTGAAGGATCAAGTGAATTAGCAAAACCTTGGAATGCAGAATTGATTCAGCAAACACACACTGTGTTACCATGAAAGCAAGATCTGCTCCTAGGGAAAATTACAGGTTGACTAATTAGCCTGTCAGATGTAGAAAACTGCAGATGGATTAATTTAAAAGAAACACATTATTTAAGAAGACGTTTTCTTTAAAACAAAACAAAATAAAAAGCTCCACATCCAGTTGTTTGGTATATGAGCTACACTTTTCTATCTGTCCCTCATTGTTAAGGTGATTCTTTGTACTTAGAAATGAGTAGAATAGAATGTAAGCAGTGAGATGACTTAGTCTTTCTTTTAAAATACCTGTTGTTTCTTTACATGACTCCACATTAATTGCACTGGGAGATACTTATTCTTTAACAACACTGTCTCTTCTGTATTAATGTTGTTAAGCTGTTCTTGTTGTCATGAAGTAAAGCTTGACACGTTTTGGTTTCTCTTGCTTCAGTGGCCTATACGACATGGAATCATTGAAGACTGGGATCTTATGGAAAGGTTCATGGAACAGGTAGTTTTTAAGTATCTTCGAGCTGAACCGGAAGACCATTATTTTTTAATGGTGAGTAATTGGAATTTATATCCCTGTAAATTCCAAATTGCTTAGATTTTAAACTCAGTGTATTCTTTCCTAGATAGTTTTTAATTCCTTCTAAAGATATTTGCAGGGGCAAGTGTTTGGTACAGAGGTTAAGATATCACTCAAAACTCCACACGCCATATTGGAGTGCCTGGATCCAGCTCCTATTCTGCGTCTGAATCCAGCTTCCTGCTGTGTGTACCTGGAAGGCAGCATGTATTTGCTCAAGTACGTTGGTCCCTGCTGTCCATGTGGGAGACCTGGATTGAGTTCCTGGCTCTCTGCTTGGGCCTTGCCCAGCCTTGGCTGTCAGGGGCATTTGGAGAGTGAACCAGTGGATGGAGGATCTTTCTCTGTCTCTTTCCCTCTCTGCCTTTCAAATAAATAAAATAAATAAAAATAAAGATACCTGCATGAATCAGGATGCTGTTTTGCAAGTAACAGAAAACTCAATAAAAACATCCAGAGCCAAAATGGACTTATTATCTTAACAAAACAGGAAGGCCAGCGATAGGTGATTCTAACACTGGTTATTTTAGCAGCTTAGTGATGGAATTGAAAATGCAGCCTAGTGTTTGAACTTGACCTTTTCTCTTGGTTTCTATCCTGCCCCAGAATAGCTGCCAAAGGTCCTACATGAGGGAAGGTTTTCCTCGCACATCACTTTTTAAGGTTTTAGAAGTCCTTTCTCCAGAACCTTTCCAGCAGATTCACCCCAGTTGCCCAGGCTTAACCTGGTCACTGGCAAGAGGAATGCAATTACCTTGACTGGTTTAGACATCTGGAGTCCGTCCCGGGGCTGTGATGGTGACTGTGATCACCTGGACTCTGCGAGGAGGATCAGTACCTACACGGGCCTGCACAGGCAAGCATGAGGGAAGCAGGAATAGATTTGGGCAAGAAACCAACTGTGTACTTAGATATCTTTGAAGTCACCAAATGTCTGTGCGTATTGTGATTTACTGTAGCAGAGCAAACTGAGTCAAGATGTCCTCCCCCGCCCCAGGGTTTAAAGTTTCTGTAAAATAAAACCGAACTGAGTTATGGTCCCTGATTATGGTACTTAATTGAGCTTATTCAAACAAAATAAAACATTACAGAGAAATAGGAAGACATGTCTCTTGGTTATAGGATCTGTTCTGATTTTCTACTCAGCATTATGTGTTTCCTTCCATAAAATGTTCTCCTTAAGCTAAAATTAATTGTATATATGAAATGCTTTATAGAGAGCAATTTCATGTAACAAAAGCTGCATGTTAAAGCCTACGTAGTTTAGCTTTAGATTTTTTCCCATTATCAAATGGTCCCAGATCCACTCACTTAATTCTAATGGTAGAATATGTAGTGGTATTTAGGATTACCTGGTTTAAAAAATACGTTAAGTGCAAGACTAATAGTCAGTGGAATTTATATATTTAACATCTATTAGAATAAGCCCTTGCAAGTGTTCTGATCTCTTTTTTCCTGGTTACATTTTCACAGTTGGAATGGCCACGTATGGCTTTTATAGGCCACTCTATGTATTTTCTCGCTTGTACATCTAGAATGGTTTATGTAAAACAAATGGAGCCAAAAAACTGACAATGTGTATGAGTAGCTTTTTCTTTATAGCCAAAACAGATCAGATTCCCACCTGTCATATCTGGCATTTTTCCCTCTGTAGCGTATCACATAACTACCTGTTGGACAGGATTTTAGGACCAGGCACAATGCCCAGCTGCTTCCTCCTGTCTGCCTCAGCTTACTGTGCCAGCAGTTCTTCTTGCTCCCCTTAGAGGGACACCTGATCTTTAGGCCTGTGGAACAGATGCAGGACACACAGTCCACAGAACATTTTTACTAAGAGAATTTTCTTTCTTAAAAAACGTAACTGACAAATAGAAGCTAGTAAAAACACAGCCACTTTCCAGGACAGAATTGGAGGTGTTCATTGTAAAAGTGAAGAAGTCTGTTGGCTGAAAATGGGTGCCTTCAATTTTTACAAATAATCAAGTTTATTATTAAAAAAATGAGAAAACTTTGTATTACATGTGTTTTGTATTCTGTAAGTCAGTTCTTTGCATGATGTGTTGAAGAAGTGATAGAATGGTAGATTTCCTCAGGATGATGTCCATCCTTGTCAGTTTCTAGAGTAGTTAAGAGAATTATGGCCAGGCTGTTGAAGTGAGTAGAAGATGCTTACTGAGCTGCAGCATCAGGTGAGGCCTCCAGGTTTAAGTCTAAGAGGCCCATGCTGAGGGTCCTTGGGGAGCTCACCCAGTTGTCCTTCCTGACTGCTGAGTGCAAACTGACAGTGAGCTCATTAGCACCTGAGATTTTCAAGAGGCTCAGAGACTCAAGGAATGGCAAATGGAGTCATACTCTTTTCAATATTGAATTGCCCAGAGTTCACAATGGACTGATATATTTTAAAGAGTTGTAAGGGTTGGTGCTGTGGCATATCAGGTAAAGCCACCGCCTGCAGTGCCGGCATCCCATATGAACATCGGTTTGAGACCTGTCTGCTCCACTTCCTATCCAGCTCTCTGCTATGGCCTGGGAAAGCAGTAGAAGATGGCCTAAGTGTTTGGGACCCTGCCCTACATGGGAGACCTGGAAAAAGCTCCAGACTCCTGGCTTCGGATGGGTGCAGCTCCGGCCATTGTGGCCATTTGGGGAGTGAACCAGTGGATGGAAGACCTTTCTCTTTCTCTCTCTTTCTCTCTCTGTCTCTGTCTTCCTCTCTACCTATGCCTCTATAACTTCACCTTTCAAATAAATAAATTAATTAAAAAAAAAGGTGTAGTACTCCAGAGTTAGAAATTGAGTTAGAGCTCTTGAGGAGACCCTCCCCCCCCCGTCACACACACACACTCTCTCTCTCCCTCTGCCTCTGTAACTCCACCTTTCAAATAAATAAATAAATCTTTTAAAAAAAATGTTGTAGTACTCCAGAGTTAGAACTTTTGAGGAGATTTTTCAGGCTTTCTGATTGTTAATCGTACAAGAACCATCAAGCAGCCCTTGCCAGTGACTGGCAGAGAGCAAAAGAGTGATAACTTGAGGAACCGGCTAGTATAACTGGAGGCCGAGAGAGAGGTGGGGAAAGCAATAGGTATCATTGCAAGTTTGTATTTTAGAGACTGGAGAGGGGGCGTGGCTGATCCTCATAGTCTTCATAAAAAATCCAGGGAGAGAGGATGAGTACCTGAATGAAAGGAGGAGTAGATGCAGGGCAGTTAACAGCTTTTGTAGAGTTCTGAAAATGGTGTCAGGTGAACATTACAGTCAAAACCATCATGGGATTCTCTCAGGAAGGGTCCTTGTAAGCGACTAAGATAACAACTCTTAGTGATTGTGAGAAAAATAATTCCCCTTCAGCAGAGGGGGATTTTTGTCTATACCAGCTGTGGCAGGTGGGTTTTACTTGGGGGTAAAACAGTGTCTTAGGAAGAGCACACATTGATTAGAATTACTTTTGTCCAGCAGTATGTTCACACCTTGAGAATGTGTGGAAATTGAGATGAACTGAGAAATCAGAGTCAGCCTCAAGTAGAATACGGACAGGCTTATTTTTTACTATTCAGTTAGTTATTTCTTCTGCTCTCATGGTTGACCTTATCATTCTTGGGTGCTCACAAAGCTTGTCTCTTACCATTCTTTGAAGTATATACAGTTGGCTGGGTAAGTTCTATAATACGTAGTAGAGATATACAGGAGATAGAATTCATCAACCTTGGTGATTAGAACTGGTAGCAGGTAGACGAGGAAGCCAGGAAGATTCAGTGTTAGCTTGAGGAGTGGGTTGGTAGTAATTTCCTTGGCTGAGCTCTGAGACATTAAAAAAATCTCACTGGAGGGAGGATAAAGGAGAGTTTAGTTTTGTATCTGCCGTGGTCTAGAGGTTACTGGGCTAAACAGGTAAAGAGGCCTCAACAGAAGCAGCTCAAAGTCACAGATGTTGGTTTGGAGTCAGTAGCATTTACATGTTGATGATTGGTTGAGAGAACTCTGATCACCAAAAATCCTTCGTATTTTAGAGAGTCTGCAATTATCCTGAAATCCCCGTGTGAAGTTCAGGTTATGGCTCTGAAGGAACGTTTGTTTCAAGAATCAGTGAAGTAAAAAATGGAGGGGTGGGCCTTGTGTGTCAGGTTAAGGCACCACTTGGGATGCCCACATCCCATTACCAGAGTGCCTGGCTTTGAGTCCCGCCTCTGTTTCCAAGCCAGCTTCCTGGTAAGGTGCACCATGGGAAGCAACAGGTGATGGCTGAAGTACTTGAGTCCCTGCTACCCATATGAAAGACCAAGATTGAGTTTCCAGCTTCCTGACTTCAGCTTGGCCCAGTCTGGCTGTTGTGGGCATTTGGGGTAGTGAACCAACAGATGGAAGATCTCTCACTTTGTCTTTGTTGGTCAGTCTGTCTCATGCCTTTCACATGAATAAAAATAAATCTCTAGAAATTTGATAGCTGTTTATTAGCAGTAATGTATGTATGAATCACAATATAGGATTGTGTCTTGACCTGCTAAGTTACTCAGAATGGTTTGGACCTGTCTTGTCCAACTCAGTAGTTACTAACCAGCAAACCAGCATTGAGGCCAGTTGCCTTGGATTTGCTAGTTAATTACCACTGGATTTCCAGGTTTTAGTTTGTTGTCATCTCCTCTCCTGTTCTTGCTTCTTTGAGCATTTATATGTTATTTAAAAAGTTTGAAGCATTCTTAAGGCCATATTCTCATAGATCTGAGAACCATAATCATAAACCATTAAAATTTATGTAGGGCCGGCGCCGTGGCTCACTAGGCTAATCTTCTGCCTGCGGCGCTGGCACACCGGGTTCTAGTCTCAGGGCGCCAGATTCTGTCTTGGTTGCCCCTCTTCCTGTCCAGCTCTCTGCTGTGGCCCGGGAGTGCAGTGGAGGATGGCCCAAGTGCTTGGGCCCTACACCTGCATGGGAGACCAGGAGAAGCACCTGGCTCCGGCCATCGGATCAGCGTAGTGCACCGGCCGCAGTGCGCTGCTCGTGGCGGCCATTGGGGAGTGAACCAATGGAAAAGGAAGACCTTTCTCTCTGTCTCTGTCTCTCTCTCTCACTGTCCACTCTGCCTGTCAAAAAAAAAAAAAAAAAAAAGATTTACGTAGTTAGTTAGTTAATTTGAAAAACAGAGCAACTCAGGGAGACAGAGACAGAGATCTTCCAAATGTTCCCAACAGCCAAAGCTGGGCCAGGCTAAAACCAGGAGCCAGGGATTCCATCCAGATGTCCCACATGGGTGGCAGGGGCCCAAGCACTTGGGTTGCCTTCTGCTGCCTTCCCAGACACATTAGCTGAATCGGAAGCAGAGGAAACAGCACTATGATCCAGGATACCAGAGTCACCAGCTTAACCCACTATGCCATAACAGGCCCCAACCCATTTCTTCTATGCCTATTACTATAGACGTGGTAATTATTCCTTAGGAGATAAATTTTTTAAAATGTTCCCAAACCACTTTTTAAAACAAGATCTAAATTGGAGGGACAGTGTTGTGACACAGTGCGTAAAGCCACCACCTGCAAAGCTGGCATTCTGTATGGATGTCAGTGCAAGCCCCGGCTGCTCCGCTTACCATCTAGCTTCCTGCTAATGTGCCTGACAAGGCAGCAAAAAAAAACAACCCAAGTCCTTGGGCTTCTGCATCCACACGGGAGACATGGGTAGAGTTCCATGCTCCTGGTTTCAGTCTGGCCCAGCTCCAGACATTGTAGCCATTTGGGGAGTGAACCAACTGATAGATGGGAGATCTCTCTCTTTCTCCCTCTCTCCCTCACCCCCCCCCCAACTCTGCCATTCAAATAAATAAACCTTTATTTATCTAAATTGAGGATATGTAAATTGAGGTTTTGCTTTTTAATATATATATTGAAGCGTGATTAGACTATTACATGAATACAAGCTATATAAGCTTTTTTTCACAATAGTAAAATTATCGCTTAGTATTGATTCAAAAATGAATAATGAATGAGCCAATCCATATTTCTGTATAAAGAAAGCAAATTGAGTACATGTACCTGAAATTACTCCCCCTTCATATCGCTATTATTGCAGTAAATAAACCTTTTTTTTTTTTTTTTTATATAAATGCTTAGGGTATGCATTGGCTTGGTGGTTAAATTTCTACTCAGGACACCCACATCTCATATCAGATGTGGGTGATCAGATATGGGTTACTCATTTACTCATATAATCTGATTATATTATAAATGTTTCCTTAAATGGAAGTACATAGATTTTAATCATTCAAAGATTGTGTTTGGCTGCAAGTAATAGGTATAAAAAACAGTAGTTTAAACGAGTTAGGGGTTTTATTTTTCTTAAATAAATGTAGTTTGACAACTCCCTGGTATCAGTAGGGATCTCTCTAGTGTCTTTAGTGCATGACTTCCATTCTAAGGAATGCCTCATGATCACTGGTTGCTTACTGCAGCTCCAGTCGTTACCTCAGTGTTCCAGGAATGAAGAGATATTAAGGGTAGGAGGGAATCTGGTACTAGAGTCTACCTTCAACTTTGTAAGGGGTTTTCAGAGAAGCTTTTATATCGTGATGGCCAGAACTTACTCACATGGTCATCTCTATCCACAGGGAAGTCTGGGAAGTGGTTTTAGTCTGGGCCTGTTGCGATTTCCTCTAATAGATGAGTAGTGTGTCAGTAAAGAACTCACAAGGTCAGTGACTAGAAGTCAGGTGCCTGCCATAACGATGTGACTCACCTGTCTGAGGGACAGTGGCAAAACGAGAATTCAGCTGCTTGCACGGCTCTGGCTGGATTCTGCCTCCTGGGAACATGTCCTCCACAGTAGGAAGCCAGCAGGCCAGGGAGAAGCTGTGGCAAAATGGGCTACGTTTCCTCCTGCTCTGTGTTGCCTGTGGGCCCCTGCTGACTTCTCTGTCTGCAGATGAGTAAATCAGGCGTTCTGTTAGGAGTTTGTGTGGTCTTGTCTCAGACCACCACTCAGAGTGTAACCCCTCATGGAAAGATTTCTCCTCTTTATAGTAGAACTGGGAGTAGGATATAGGAAATTTGGACTCTTTCACTGAACCTTTCATAATGTTGCCATGTCAGCATAGTTATTGTTAACATTTAGCATGCTTTCATTTACTCTTTGCACCTCTGTTTGTTATACTCAGTCCTGTATTCTCTAGTTTTGCTAGTCCTCCTATTAACAGATTTGTAATCTATCCAGTAGGTATTTCCTGTCTGTTTAGCACTTCTTCTTATTTACTTCTGCTTTAAATTTCTTATATTTAAAAAAAATATTTATTTTATTTGAAAGGCAGAATAAGAGAGAGAGGGAGAAACACAGAGGTCTTCCATCTGCTGGTTCACTCCCCAAATGGCTGCAGAAGCCAGGGCTGGGCCAGGTTGAAGCCAGGAGCCAGGAGCTCCATCTGTATCTCTCACATGAGTGGCAGGGACCCAAGTACTTGGGGCATCTTTCACTGCTTTCCCAGGTGCATTATCAGGGAGCTGGATTGGAAATGGAAAAGCTGAGACTCAAACTGGTACTTGTGGGATGCCGGCGCTTTAGGTGTCAGCTTAGCTGGCTGCGCTACAATACAACCCCAGATTTCTTGGTTCTATAAGAAACAATGTAAATTTGTTATGGGTTTCTTTTTTATGTATTTGGAGCATTTCTTATTTAAAAAGAACTACCTGTGTTTAATTTTGGAGTATAGAAATGTTAATAATTTTATGAGTCTAACTATAGCATGCTATTTCACACTGCCATCAGTTATACACAAGAGGGCCACTTTTTTATACTTTTGTGAGCATTAATATCATTAAAACTTTAAAAAGCTTTTCGTTTATTTAACTTTTATGAGGTAGAGAGAGATCTTTCATCTGTTGGTTTATGCCCCAAATGCCTGCAACATCTGGGACTTGGCAGTCTGAAGCCAGGAGGCTAGAACTCATTTTGTGTCTCCCACTTGGGTGGCAGGCACCCACGTACTGAACCATCACCTGCTGCCTCTCAGAATGCACACTAGCAGGAAGCCGGAATTGGAAGCAGAGCTGAGACAGGAACCCAGGGACTCACATATAGGATGTGGGCATCCCAAGTGTTATCTTAACTGCCGTGTCAAATATTTGCCCTGGTCTAATTTCCGTCTTTAATGACTGATATTTTTCACATTTATTAGTTGTCTTTCCTCTTGTGAGTTGCCTATTCATGTTCTCTTTCATGTATCAGTTTTATATTGATTTTTTATTACTATTATTTCTGTCAACTTTTTTTTTGATTTACAGTTTTTTACTGTAAAATGGATGTAGCATAAAATTTATCATTTTAATCATTTTTGAATGTATAGTGGCAGCAAGTAGAGGGATCTTAACAAAGTTCATGGAAAATGCATATTATGAAAAAATATACCTAGATTTCAAGTTTTTTGAGCCATTTAATTCTATTTTCCATGAATTTTTTGAGGTACCCTTGTACAATCACATTGTTGTACAACCATGTTTCCAGAACTTTCTCATCTTCCCAATTGATAAGTCTGTCCACATTAAAAACCACCTTGCTGTTTCTCCCTCTTTTTTTTTTTTTTTTAAAGACTTATTTGTTTGAAAGAGCTACAGAGAGGGAGAGACAGGTCTTCCATCCACTGGTTCACTCCACAAATGGCTGCAACAGCTGAGGCTTGGCCAGGCTGGAGCCAAGAGCCTGGAACTCCATCTGGGTCTCCCATGTGGGTGGCAGGGACCCAAACACTTAGGCCATTTTCTACTGCTTTTCTTGGCTTTTTAGCAGGAGCTAGTTTAGAAGTGGAGCAGCAGGGGCTTGAACTGGTGATTAAATGGGATGCCAGTGTTGCATGTGGTGGTTTTACCTACTATACCACAGCACCAGCCCTGTTTCCCCCTCTTGGTTGCTGGCAACCACCCTTCTACTTTCTGTCTGTATGAATTTTACTACTGCTTGGTACTTTATGTAAGTACAGTCATACAGTTATTTGTCTTTTTGTGATTGGCTTATTTGACTTATCGATGTATTCAGGATTCATCCATTTTGTAGTATGTTTCAGAATTTCCTTCCTTTAGCCTTAATAGCCGAATCTGGGCCGGGCTGAAGCCAGGAGCCTAGAACTCTATCTGGGTCTCTCAGATGGGTGACGGAGACTCAAGTACTTGAATCATCACCTGCTGCCTCCCAGGGTCTGCGTTATAGGAAGCTGGAGTCAGGAGCTGGAGCTAGGTGTTAGACCCAGGTTTTACTCCAACGTGGGATGTGTGTCTTACTTTGAAAGTTTTTTGTTTAGATTGTGGTTGCAATTCCCCACGTAATATAAAATCTAGTCTCAGCCATTTTTAAGTGTTCAGTTCAGTAGTGTTAACTGTACTCACATTATTTTGTAATAGAGCTTCCATCTTGCAACTCCATACCCACTGAAGAGCAACTCTGGTTTCCCCATCCCCCCACATAACTTGTGTTTTAAAAAGTTTTCTTTGTTTTCACTTTAAAAAAAAAAAGATTTATTTTATTTGGAAGGCAGATTTACAGAGAGAAAGGGAGTTCTTTACAAATTTTTGATACAAAGGCTATTTAAGAATGTAATGGGAATGAGATACCTTTCTCTTTTAACAGTTCATCATAGAGATTGTTTCTTGTTATATATATGGAACTCATCCCTTTTAATTACTGCAAAGTGTTAATATTTAATGGATGTAGCATAATTTAGTTATTCAGCGATTGACATTTAGATTATTCACGAATTTCCAGTACTTACAAATAATGTAGATTTTTGATCTTTCTGGACTGGTTTGTTTTAGATGGATCTTTAGGCTGTTAATGCAATTTGATTTTATTTGGTCTTAACTCAGAGACATTTTCTCTTAGTAGGTGAGTTTCTCATTTATATTTGCCAGTCATTTTAGTAATGATAACTCACTTCATTGGACCATATCCACACCCAGGTATTGCTCTGAGCACATTCCTTAGATGTCCTTTAGTCTTTGCAACTCTGTGAGCTAGGTGCTGGTTACCACCATTTAACCAGTGAGGAAACACTGAGGAAGACGAGATGACTTTCCAGACCTAGTAGCATGGGAGGCTGGGATTTGACTTAAGAGCACTTCCAGACTGGAATGGCATGCTGCTGTATGACACACGTGTTTAGTCTTAATACAGTTATTTTATTCTTTCTATTTTTAGTGGGTTTATTTATACACCAGTTTTTTTTTTAAACTCAAGACTTTTTTTTCCTCTTGGTTTCTTATTAGATATGTGTTCTATCTAACAATTTGAAGGTTTTTTCCTTGGGTATTTTATATAATTTTATTTATTTACCCTGTATTTGTTTGGGGGTGATTTCCTATTTTGATCATTGACCATGTTCATGTTTTCAAATATTTTGTTTTAAAAAAAGTTTTATTTATTTATTTGAAAGAGAGAGAGAGATATACCTTTCATCCACTGGTTCACTCCCAAAATGGCCACAACAGCCAAGTCTGGGCCAGCCAAAGCAAGCAGCTGGGAACTTCATCCAGGTCTCCCATGTGGGTGGCTGAGGCTCAAATCCTTGGGCCATCTTCCACTGCCTTTCTAGGTGAATTAACAGGAAGCTGGATCAGAAACAGAGCAGCTGTGACTTCAGCAGGCACTCAGATAGGGGATGCCGGTGTCACAAGTGGCAGCTAAGCTTACTGTGCAACGACACTGGTCTCTTCATTTTCAAATATTCTTACTTCCTTTTCCTTTTCTCAATCATTTGCTTTTGACTGATAACTAATAAATAAGCTTATTCTGATTTAACAGGTATAACTTTATGTATATTAATCTCTCTGCTACTTTGTTTTACTTTGTATCTTTTGATTTCAAATTAAGAGATTGTGCCTATGCTGTCTCATTTGTGTATACACCTCTCAACTCTGTGGTATTTCTTTTGTGTAATTTGTAACATTTACATTTCCTTCTGTAATTTACTATAAAAGAAAATTTTTTAGTCCTACATCTTAAATGTATTCTTTTTTTTATTGTAAAACTTCATTTTTTTTCTGTATTATTATTGTTTGGATAAAGTTTATCTTTTAATAATTAATTCATGAAGGGCTGTTGGCAGCCAAAATTTCCTAAGTATTCTTTTTGTAAAGATGAGATGAGTCTGAAAGTCAGAGTTACAGAGAGAGAGGGAGAGATAGATCTTTCATCAGCTTGTTCACTCCCCAAATGGCTGTAATGGCCAGGACTGGGCCTTGCCAAAGCCAGGAGCTTCATCCAGTCTCCCACATAAGTGGCAGAGACCCAAACACTTGGGCCATCTTCTGCTGCTTTCCCTAGGCCATTAGCAGGGAGTGGGATCGGAATTGGAACAGCCAGGACACAAACTAGCATCTGTATTGTATGCTGGTATTGCAGGTGGTAGCTTTACCTGCCATGCCTCAATGCCACCCCTTACCTTTAATAAAATATTTATTTATTTGAAAGGCAGAGTTACAGAGAGTGGGAGAGACAGAGAAAAAGAGAGATCTTCCATCTGCTGGGTCATTCTACAAATGGCCACAACTGCTAGGCGAGAATGAAGCCAGGAGCCAGGAACTCCATCTGGGTCTCTCATGTGACTGACAGGGACTCAAGTACTTGAACCATCTTCTGCTGCTTTCTCAGCACATTAGCAGGCAATTGCATCAGAAGTGGAGCATAGGGGACAGGCGCCATGGCGCACTGTGTTAATCCTCCGCCTGCGGCGCCAGCATCCCATATGGGCTCCAGGTTCCAGTCCTGGTTGCTCCTCTTCCAGTCCAGCTCTTTGCTATGGCCTGGGAAAGCAGTAGAAGATGGCCAAGTCCTTGGGCCCCTGAACCCGTGTGGGAGACCAGGAAGAAGCACCTAACTCCTGGCTTCGGATCAGCGCAGCTCCGGCTGTTGTGGCCATTTGGGGGGTGAACCAACGGAAGGAAGACCTTTCTCTCTGTCTCTCTCTCTCTCACTGTCTGTAACTCTGTCAAATAATAGATAAAATCTTAAAAAAAAATATAAAAGAAGTGGAGCATCAGGGACTTGAACTGGTGTACCTATGGGATGCCAGTGTTACAGCAGAGGCTTGAACCTGCTGTGCCCCAGTGCTGGGCCCTTCTAAGTTCTTACATGTTCTAAGATACTTGGTTTTTGCAGCATAGTTGATTGATAGCCCAACCAGGTGTGGCATTATTGGATTTTTTTTTTTGCTGTGAAGACTCTGCAGGAATGGCCCCCTGAGTCCCAGTGTGGAAGACCAAGGCTGGCTGTCCCGTTACCACCTTAAGTGTGTGTTACTCTGCTGTGCTGTCATCACAAAATAACACAGGCTGAGTGACTTGAGCATCGGAAATTTACTTTCCTGTGATTCTGGAGACTAAAAATCTGAGAACAAAGTGCTGTTAGAATTGGTTCCTGGTTGAGGACCCTTTTTCTGGCTTGTAAATGACCAGCTTCTTGTGTTTTCACATGGCCTTTCTCTGTGCTGACATAGGTGGAGAGAGAGCCCTGTGGTGGCACTTCCTTTTTTTTTTTTTTTTTTAAGGCTACCACTTCTATTGGATTAGACCTCCATCCATATGACCTCATTTAACCTTAACTGTGACCCTAAAGGCTTTGCTCCAAATATAGTCACATTGAATTTAAGGCTTCAATATGTGGATTTTTTTTGGGGGAAGGGGACAGGATTCAATCTGTAATGAAAGAAAATATGGACTCTTTTTTTAAATTTTTTTGTCAAAAGGCCCAGAAAATTATTTATTTTTGCAGCTTTAAGTATGAAGTGTAGCTCTATATGTGCTGACATGGAAAAATATTCACAGCACATTGCTAAATGATACAAAGTAGATTTTTTTCTTTTTAATCTTTCTGTTATCCTGCCATTTCCTCCTATTTGATAATGGTTATTGTTTTAAAATACATATTGAATTCTTGGAAATATCTTTGGATGATGTTCTTCAGCTTTGTTTTTAATATATTTCTAGGCATGTATTTTTTATCTGCCATTAGTTTGTCCTATTACTTTTCTTTCCCCTCTTTTTCCTTCTTTTCATTAAAAAAAAAAAGATTTATTTGTTTATTTGAGAAACAGAGTGACGGAGAGGTAGAGAGAGACACAGAAAGGAAGAAATCTTCCATCTGTTGGGTCACTCCCCAAATGGCCACAAGTGGCTGAAGCCAGGAGCCTGGAACTCCTTCTGGATCTCCCACATGGGTAGCAGGGGTCCAAGCACTTGGAGCATCTACTGCTGCTTCCTCAGGTGCATTATTAGGGGGCTGGATCAGAAGTGGAGGAGCCCAGGACCCAAACCAGTGCTCCGTTACGGGATGTGGGTGACCCAGGTGGTACTTTAACACACAACACCAGTCCCCTTCCCCTCTTCCAGTGTTTTTGTGGCCAGTGTCATTGCACTCTTTACTCATCTTTGAATGAGAGGAATGTTTCTTGATCCATGTTTGTGAGTGTAGGTTAGGGAGGCCCAGTGTGTGAGGAAACTGTGCTTTGGGCTTTCTGCCTTGTGCTGGGCAGTACAGGTGTTTGGCCTAACCTAGCGTCCCTGGCAGCTCTGTGGTGGGAGAAGTCGTAGAGGGGTCAGGAAGCTTCTTCTGTTTACACTGGATATGTCCAGGCAGCAACTTGCTCCTTGGGCTCTGCTTCAGGGAACTTTTCTTTTTAAAATTTTTTAAAGGATTATTTTTATTTATTTGGAAGAGTTGCAGAGAGAGGTAGAGACAGAGAGAGAGGTCTTCCATCCACTGGTTCACTCCCCAGATGGCCGCAATAGCTGGAGCTGCGCTGATCCAAAGCCAGGAGCCAGGAGCCTCCTCCGGATCTCCCACGTGGGTTCAGGGGCCCAAGGACTTGGGCCATCTTCCACTGCTATCCCAGGCCATAGCAGAGAGCTGGATCAGAAGAGGAGCAGCCAGGACTAGAACTGGCATCCATATGAGATGCCGGCGCTTCAGGCCAGGGCTTTAACCTGCTGCGCCAACAGCGTTGGCCCCTGGGGAGCTTTTCTAAGTCACTGGTATCTGCCTTGGGTGTCCTCACTCAACTTGGCTATGTTTTCACTGCCCTTGGCAACTTGCTTCAGGGATATTCAGGGTGTTTTTGTGTTGTGGCCTCAAAGATAGAGTTTCCTTTTCTATCCCTTGTTCTTGTTTTGGGTGGATAATAGGAACAGAAGCCTTCAGGGAGGTCTGTACTCTGGCATCTTAAATCTTTTAAGGCCCACAGCCAGATTTCTTTAATTAATTACTCTGGTCATACTCTGTAAAATTAGAAAGTTGTATAATATCCTAGCCAACATGTTTTTGGTTAAGCTTTTTATGGTTCTGATGTAATTCTTGAAATTTGGGTGAACACTAAATATAGTGAATGTTTTCTTACAGACAGAACCTCCGCTGAACACCCCAGAAAATAGAGAATATCTTGCAGAAATTATGTTTGAGTCATTTAATGTCCCAGGACTCTACATTGCAGTTCAGGTAAAAACAGTTGTTGTGTGATTCCCAAAGAATCTTAGCTGGCCAGTGTGGAAAGAGTGGTAACTCCAGAGGGTCTCTGTCCTGAGATAATGCAGTATCAACTTCCTGTTCTCACTCCTTCAGCCACTCCCACACCCCCACACCCCCCCCACTCCCACACCCCCCACACCCCCACACTCCCACACACAGGTATGAACCAAAACAGTGGGGAACAGGTCCCACGACTTTTACTTTTATATTTGTATTACTGGTATGGACCGTGTAGCTCTCTCTTTTTCTGTGTATTTGTGTCTAATGTGTTTTTTTTCTAGGTGACAGAATAGAAATTCAAGTGTGAATCTCTGCTTGGCTTCTTTTGCTTACTGTAGAGTGTTGAAAAAAATAAATATCTTTACAAGGTTTCCCCTTTTTAGTCCCACTTTATTTTCTTGCTTCTGAGAGATCCTGTGTTTCCATGAGCTTACAAATCTCCTTTTGAAGAGATTTGTACTTGATGTGACTTTTTTGGGGTTGTTGGGGTTGTTTTTGTTTGTTATATCTGCCACCTTTTTTTTTTTAAATGGAATTGGCTGTAATTTTGAGAATTATAAACAAAATGGGTGCTTCCCAAATGTATCTGCATAGGAGCAGTCCCTGCTTTAAAAAAGGAGGAGAAGGAGTTTCACAGGAAAATAGATTTGGGAGGTACTGCATTCTGTGGTCTCCTCATGGTGACTGACCGTGCATATTAATATGGCATAGTCTCTGTAAATTTGTTCCAGCACTTCCAAATTTAGTTAACCACAGATCTTTCCCTGCCTCCTTAAATTTTTTATGTTGCATGGGATAGGGAAACACTTGAGTAAACAGTGTACCAGTGGTTGTCAGAGTGGTCTGTGTATCAAGTTCACCCCTGGGGAGTGTTTGAAAGTACAGATTGAGTACAGACTGTGCTTTGAGTTGGGTAGTTCTTTCCTGTGGGGCTGTCTTGTGCATTGCAGGATATTTGGCAGTAGCCCTGGCCTCTACCTGTGAGAAGACCACCACCACCAGTCACCTGTCTCTTCACAAGTGTAACAAGAAAAGTGATATTAGATACTGCCAGATGTTCTCTCGGGGAGCACATCTGCCCCTGGTTGAGAGCTCCTAGATCTCCGGTATTAGAATTTCTGGGTGGGAGGCCTGCTGATCTGTATTTTAAAGCTTCACAAGTGGTTTTATAGCAGCTGTCTGGTCATTAAAAGGTGGGGAAGTAGTGGATTAGACATTAGTCTTCTATTTACATATTAGAATTCCCTTTTCACTGGATTTTCTTTGTAAAACCTTAGTCTTCTTTATTGAAAACTTGACTCCTGGAGTTTGAAACTTTGTATGTTCAGTTGTGCAAGTTGGAATAGAAATTCCGTGGGGGGAGTGATGGGAGAAAGGGAAAGGAAAGAGTTGCCCAGACTTACTCAGTAAGAGTTTATTGGTCGCACCCAAGGATAAGCAGGCACAGCACTTTAGAAGAAGTTCCCTGTGTACTCGTGGTTTCTGTCTTCTCTCCAGGCAGTGCTGGCCTTAGCAGCGTCCTGGACATCTCGACAAGTTGGCGAGCGCACGTTGACAGGGATAGTCATTGACAGCGGGGACGGCGTCACCCATGTGATCCCAGTGGTAAGCTCCATAGTTAATACCTAACTCCCCTAGGCTTACCATCTGATTGGAGGTAAGTGAAGAAATTAAATAAGCCAGCTACCCTTTTACAAGTAAGATACCACTTTTTAAATGAGAGTTGTATTTGTAAAAGTCTAGTGTTTTAGAAAGTCAGATATGTGAGAAAAGTAAAAAAGATGGTCAATATTTGTGACTTTGGCCATTTAACAATCATAGTGGCAAATTTCTATAGTCAGAGTATCAGTGGTTGTTTGGGATTTCCGGTGTATAGCATCATTCCCATGGGTCTGACATCAGCAGCAGAGACATCATCTAGGCTTAGAGTTCCGAGCTGTTGGAGATACACATCATTTTGGATATTGGGAGTGTAGGGCAACTGCATGACCATTTGAAAGAATATGTCTATGTTTTATGAAAAGGTGTGAATGCTTTTAGCTTGTGTTTTAGAGAAGTTAATTCTGTTTTTTTTATTTTTTAAAAAATATTTTAAATTTATTTGGAAAACAGTGATTCAGAGAGGGGAAAATGGGGAGAAGAAGGGGAAGAGAGAGAGAGATCGAGATCTTCCGTCTACTGGTTCACTGCCCAAATGGCCGCAACAGCTAGGGCTGGGTGAGGCTGAGGCCAGGAGCCAGGAACCCAACACCTTGGCCATTATCTATGCTGCCTTCCAGGTGCTTCAGCAGGAAACTCAATTGGAAGCAGAGGTGGAGGCAAGACTCAAACCAAGTACTCTGATGTGGGATAAGGCGTCCTGAGAAATAGCTCAGCCTGCTGTACCACAGTGCCTGCCCTGATTATTCTTTTTAAAAATGTAGTTAAGAGTCAATGAGCAGATATGGTACTTTTGACTTGTAAAGATTTTGCAACATCATGTTCTGGTTTAATTTTCAAAATATTAAAAAAAAATTAGAGAAGTGATTTCTCATTCCGGTTTAAAGAGCTCTCTCTTTTTCTTTTGGTCCAGTGGATTATTTAAAGGAATTATTTAAGTATTTTAATGAAGTGGAACTGTCTGAAGGGAGGGAGGTATTCATTGGAAAGTCAGACTCATTCCTGATTATCCTTTCCCAATATGACTTCCTCAGTAACCACTTTTACTGATTTTTTGCATATGAGCACATGAGTGTATTGTTTGTTTATATACTTCCTTTGCAAAATGCAAATTTGGATTTTTTCTTTTTTTGAGTGGCAGAGAGATTGAGAGACAAACACAGAGACAGAGAGAAGCTCCCATCTGTTAGTTCACTCACCATAGGCCCACAGTGGTCTAGGATGGGCCAGCCCTGGAACTGGGAGCCAAGAACTCATTCTAGGTCTCCTGTATGTGTGGCTCTGACCCAAATACTTGAGCTGTAACCTGTGCCCTCTCAGGGTCTACATTGATGGGAAAGTGGAATTTGGAGGAGACCAGGGACTTGAACAGGTAGTCAGTATGGGACACAGGTGTTTTAACCACTAGGCCAAATACTTGCCCCATGAATTAGGATTTGAAAAAAAAAAAATCCATTTACTTAAAAAAAAAAAAGTCACCATTTTATTTCAAGAAAGTGAAGGAATGATGTATCAATTGTTCATTCCCCAAATTCCTGCAATAGCCAGGGCTAGGCCAGGCGTAAACAAGGAGTCTGGAACTAAGTCTGGATTTCCCATCTGGGTAACAGGGACATGTGTACTGGAGCCAATACCTGCTACTTCCCAGGGTGCACATAAACAGAAAGCTGGATTGTAAGGGAAGCTAGTACTCAACCCCACAGACTTCTCCATAGGATGTAGGCATTCCAAGTAGCAAGTTAACCTCTGTACCAAATGGCTGCCCCTGGTTTTTTAAATTTATAACTGTATCTTAGTTCCATTTTATTCCAGTGTAAAAATTACATTTTTTGAAAATTTGGATAAAATAGGAACATAAAATAGAACATAGAAAAATGTAAAGAAGAAAATAAAATTACTCATAAAGCTATCCAGAGAACCATGTATTTTTTAGGTTCTAGTTCTTCTAGGCTCTATTTCTTAGCTCACATACACACACACACACACACACACGTACTTTGCACACATTTTAATCAAAATTGGAATAGCCTATGTCTGGTTTTATATCCTAATTATATAATTTTAAAGTTATACCTTGCATATTAACTCTAATTTTCTATTTTATGGTTAAATAGTCTGTGAAGAAATGTTTACTATGTAATTGTGGGCATAGCATACTTCAGTTAGTCATTTTCTTTTGCTTTTTGGACGTGTAGCTTGTTTTAATGTTTCTGGTGCTGTGATGAAACTGCAATTTAGTGGCAATGTTTAGAAAATGCTATATGTAATGCATAGAAAATTGTGAATAGTTTGTGTTAATAAATCTAATATTTTTATGGGTTTAAGTTGATCCTTACTATTTCAATGATTTATATTTATCTTTTATGTCTGCCTTAAATATTTTACAAATACTAGGACTTCACAGAAGGGCTAAATCTGCTTTACTTCTTAAAGTTAGGTACATCAGAAAAAAAAAAAGCAGGAGGAATTCTGTAAGTTGTCCTTGACCTTCATTGGTGGCTGTATCTAGTGCATGTAGTTATTAGAGTTAACACATCTGTAAAATGAAGTCAGTGTTTTACTTCCATTCCCTCTGTGTCACATGATGATTGTTGCACAGAGCTGTAACGTGAAACCCGAGTTATGTCTTTTATCTGATGATACTGTGGTAGGGTGCCATCCACGCTCACCACCAGCATCTCCCCTCCCCAGCCCCTGTAGAACAGTTGGACTTGCCAAGCCTGTCTGTGGCTTCTGTGGCCACTCACTGCCCAGAGGGAGGTGAAGGAGGGAACTTTGGGTCCATGGCTGCTATGGGTGGAAAGATATCAGCCCTACTAGCAAGACCAGAGATAGTGGAGCCACTGTGTGTCCCTTTGCCGGCACCTTACACACCTGCCTTCACTGGCCCAGGAAGTCAGCACAGTGAGAGAATCCAGACTACTGATGCGCCTGCTGCCTTCAAAGGGTGGAGTGCTTAGGTTAACCTATCAGAATTGGTCCTTAGGACGGTACAAGGGACTGTTTGTTGAATACTTAGTGTGTGCCAGAGCACAGCACTACAGGCTTGACATGCAAGATTGTATTAACCTGTGTGAATATAATATAGTAAAGCCCCAGGGAATCATGTGTGGCGGCTGAAACATGGCCATGGCCACTCAGCCAATGAACTAGAAACTGGGGTTTGCATCTAAGTCCTGTGTACTTAACTGATTGCTGATTTTAAGATAAATATGGTAGATTTACCGTTCACTTGACAATTTATAGATAAAACCGTTTCCTTTTTTTTTACAGAAAAAAAATATTGGATTGTCTATTCTCATAGTCAGTGTTACTGTTACTTTTTGGAAATAAACTACCCTATGTGGTTTTCTTTTTCACATTCCTAATGAAAACATCATTTTTGGTTGCTATGGAGAGTCTCACGTTATTGGAATAATTTAGAATTTTAATATTAATGGGATTGCATATGCAGTAATATAAAAATACCTGCAGTACTGAGCTTGCACAGTGGTGACTCAGTAAGTGCTTGTTAGTGCCAGGAGTGGGGTGGGCAAGGGAGGCTGAGGCAGGAGACCTCATGAGTCTGGGCAGCTCCTGTCTGAGAGATTACTTACGCAGGCTGTTCTGCCTCCTCTTCTTCCCCAGGCAGAAGGTTATGTAATTGGAAGCTGCATCAAACACATCCCGATTGCAGGTAGAGATATTACATATTTCATTCAACAGCTGCTAAGGGAGAGGGAGGTGGGAATCCCTCCTGAGCAGTCACTGGAGACCGCAAAAGCCATTAAGGTAAAAACAGATGGGAAACTGGCTGGTTTGGGGGTGAGAGAGAAATGGTGTCTGGCCACGTCCCTTGGAGCCACCATCCCTTCCCTTGCCTCCCTTGCCTGTCCCTATCAACCCTTCCCTGTGAGTGTGGACATTGATTTGTTTACCACTGAGTTAAGGGGGCTGAAGACCTACAGCTCAACAACTTCTGACAGACGCGCTGTTGAGATTTCGGCTGTCAGCGCTATCAGCTTGATAACTGGTATTGAGCACCGGCTCCTGTAGTACAGCAGGGTGTCACTGGAACCTAATTAAATAGAAGTGCAGTTAACTAAAGCTTCTCCCCCCTCTGGAAGGGGAGGCCAGCTGCAGCATCACAGGTGACTGGCGGCATTGGTCTGCACCCATCATTGTGGCCTAAGAATTCAGCAAGTTTGTGGGCAGATGAAATGAAAATGCGTTTATCTTGCTGCAGGAAATTTCAGATCCATGCATTTTTTTTTGTAATGTGCCTTTTCCACAGTTTTTGAAGACCTCTTTTATACTTCAAAACAGTGCAATTCTAGGATCTAGAGTAGACTCATTAAACAAAATTCATCTGTATTTTCTATACTCTAATTTCTATATTAGAAAAGTTACAGGACATTTTAGAATTTAATCAGTAAGATCAGAAGAAAAATGGCTGATAATCCTTAATTAGAGTGTGTGTCTGACATGCTCCTCAGGGTTAATGTTGTCTTACTCTGTACATGGCAATTGATACACCCTTTGTAAAGAGTTTGTCTTCTCAAATTGCAAAATCAGGACAATTAAAAAAAAAATCAAAATGCCAGAAATCCTTAGCAATCCAAGGATAATTATTACACAGATAATGAGGGAAGGAATTTTCTTGGGAGAAGAATTTAGTTTGGAGATGGCAGTGACGTGTGGTCTTGAGTATATTCTTTCTCATTTGGTGCTGTTGAGCTGTAGAGGAGCAGGGGCAGGGGATGTGAGACTCAGCCCTCCTCTCCTGCTGCACTGCTCCTCCTAAGCACCTCAGAGCTGAGGCTGGTTGAAGGAAAGGAAGCACCAGGTGTGGAACCCAACTTAATCTCCTGACTTTTCTTTTTCCCTTAAAGCCCTCACTCCTCTATGTATTTCTCTCACTAAATAAAAAGCTTAAAAACTTAAAAAAAAAAAAAGCACCAGAGATGATTCTCAGGTTTTGATGGACAATCTAGGACAGGGAGGGGCACTGATCTAGGGTAATTTTCTGCAAGTAGGCCCTCTCCTCCCCCAGTTTACCTCTGGCTGGAGGTTCCAGGGAAGGAGGAGGAGTGGTGGCAGGGGCGGGGGCAGGAGAGCTCTCAGTACTCAAAGAGTGAATTCCCGGCACAGAGAAGAGTTGGTCCCTTCCCTCTGGGGCGAAGGTTTTCTGAGGTGTCATAAGACTCTTCTTATTATTATTTATGTTTTTAAAATATATATTTAAATTATTTATTTATTTAACTTTATTCGAAAGAGAGACAGAGACATAAATTTTCCATCCATTGGTTCACTTCCCCAATCCCTGCAATGTCCTGAACTGTGCCAGGTTGAAACGAGGAGCCAGGGACTCAATCCAGCTCTCCCATGTGTGTGACAGGGAACTACTGCCCTTAGAGTGCAAATTAGCAGGAAGCTGGAATTGGAAACGGAGCTGAGACTTGAACCTTGAACCCTGAACCCAGACACTGCCTGTGGGATGCAGGATCCTAAGTGATATCTTAACTGCTGCCCCAAATACCCACTCCAGACTTTGTTTTATAGACTGAAGTGTTTCCTTTTCAAGATTTATTTATTTATTTATTTTTCAGATTAATTAATTAATTAATTTTTGAACAGCAGAGTTACAGAGAGAGAGGGAAAGTTAGATAAATCTTCCATCTGCTGGTTCAGTCTTCAGATGGCTGTAATGGCTGGGACTGGGCCAGGCTGAATCCAGGAGTCTGGAACTCTGTCTCGGTCTCTCACTTGTGTGGCAGGGGCTCAAACACTTGGGCCATGTTCTGCTGCCTTCCCAGGCGCATTTGCAAGGAGCTGGACCAGAAGTGGAGCAGCCAGGACTTAGAACAGGCGCCCAAAAGGATGTTGGTGTTGCAAGCAGTGGCTTAATCCACTGCCCACAACTCCAGCCCCTTTTAGACTGAAATAGTTCACAAGATTTTTCTCTCCTTCTTTCTTTGCCTTTCTTCTGGGGAAGAAAATTTGATACCTGGTGTAATCTTGCTTACCCACCCTGGATCTGCTACAAATGAGAACCCTCTTGTTAGGGTGACTCTTGAGAATCTGAGTGCTCCCCTCTCAGTGGAGGTGGCGCTCCCAAGCCCCATGCTGGGCTTTTGTTTCACTCCCTGCTTACCTGGTTCCATCCTGACCCTGGAAGTTGAGGTGGTGCTGCAGGATTAAGAATGTGTTTTGCTCAGCTGTGAGGATTAGGAGTGGAAGAGACTCTCTTTGCAGACTCCGAGCAGCTTCCCTGACTTGTCAGGTGTGGGTTGGCCCTGTTAGTTCTTACCTCACTTCTTCCTGTAAAGGAAGAGATCCTGGAAGGAATGCTTTAGATGATCCCTACCTGCTGTGGTCATGAGCAGGCCTCAGCGTGTTTAATGTGAACACATCGTTCTGTCCCATGAATGTAGAACTTCCGTGTTAGCACTGCTACTCTGCATCCAGCTTCAGGAGAGTGTTTCACGACATCAGTGAAGTGCGTTAGGATGCTGTAGGGCATTGACCAGTCCTCCCAGGACAGCTGAGTCTTGATAGGTCTCTAGTCTTGATAGATTCAAAGTGCTATTGACTCTCTCTCATCAGGGAACTCAGGGCTGTGTAACAATTCTTGCCCAGCCATTTTAGTTAGCTAGAGTAGATCAAAGGTATCCAGATGTTATGAGAATATGTGTCAGGAATTCTAGGAAACTTAAAGCTTGATGCCACAAAGAGGTCTTTGAGGGAGTCATTCCTTCTAAAATGTATAGAGAGCTCAAGCTGGTGCTGCTCTCGTGCATGGGCTGAGTGGGCCTACCTGAGCCATGCCCACCTGGCGCTTACTTTCAGAAGCTCGTGCCCAGATGTCACCTGCTGCTTTGCTGAGCTGATTGCTAAGGACAGATGATCAACACAGGGATCCCCAAGAACATCACTATCATCAGATTCTCAGGAAACACTTTGCACAGCTCATGTTGGGTGTTGCTGCCAGTGTGGAAGCAAGTAACAAGTTGTGCTGTAGCAGCCGCATCCTGGTGACTCTGGCCCTCCCACCTGACTGCTTTTGTCTATTGTTCTTGGTCCCTATCACCTTTATTGTAGTCCCTTATTGTCTGACTCTCAGCTAGTGTCATCTGGACAGGGATCTGTGTGTTTTATTCACTTGTGTCTTTCCAGTGCCTAGACGTGCGATACATATGTGTTGATTGAGGGTATGCCTCTAGGAAAACCTGGGCAGTTAGAGGACAGTTCTGTGGCTGACTCCACAGCACGTTGATGGCTGAGATTAACCGTGATCTCTCCGTTGGTGCGGCACCAGAGAAGCCATTGCAGTAATGCAGTGGGTGTAGACAGCACCGCAGTCGGTAGATTGGGCTGCAGCACAGTTTGCTGGTCCAGAAGCTGAAGACTACAGGGTGCCTGGAGGGGTGTGAAGAGACACGCCAGGAAAGACTAGACGGAGACAAGGTACTGACCCACGATAGATCTCTTGTAGTGGTTATAGACACCATTCCAATAAGATGGCAACAAAAGTAGACCAAGGCTGGGATCAGTAGTTAAGTGTCAGAGAAAGCAGACTCAGCCTGTCCAGAGTCTGAGTATAGTGATGTCTAATATGAAAGGCAATAGATGAGGAGGCTTGACAGCACATGCACTGTTGTTATGGAGTGGGCAGATGTCATTTCAGGGGTGTGTGTAATGTATGGAGTCCCTGGGTAGCTGTCAGAAAGGGCCGAGACTCTGGGTAGGTGTTAATGTCTGGTGATGTCTTTGTGTGTATATGCAGGAGAAGTACTGTTACATTTGCCCGGATATTGTAAAGGAATTTGCTAAGTATGACATGGATCCCCGGAAGTGGATCAAACAATACACGGGTATCAATGCAATCAATCAGAAGAAGTTCATTATAGATGTTGGTTACGAAAGGTTCCTGGGACCTGAGATATTCTTTCACCCAGAGGTAAGATGCTGCTTTTCCGAATGTGTTGCAGTGTGGTGGATATGGAGCAATATTGCCACCTAGTGTGCATGAAGAGTACTCTCAATGGAGTCCTAGAAGCCAGCTGCCTTTCAGTTCTCTCAGCAGACAGTGACAATGCCCGGGTGCACTGTGTCTGCTCGATTGATTCTTCAATTTGCCTCTTCGTAGACTGGGTTGTCTGCTGAGAGGTTAGAAGAAGTTTTAAGAGCATTGGAAAATAATGGAATTAAAATGAGTCCCAAGGGTTTAGGAGTACCTTCCAGTGAGACAGCTGGTTACCCTGAAGGGATGTATGCAGGTTGATTCTGTGTGAACGTGGGGTGACAGGTAACGTCTCCACCTTCTATGGTGGTCTGTCTGAATCCCAGTTGTAACGCAGGATGGTTGGTCCTGCTGTGTTGCTCACTGAAAGTCAAGGTGAGCTTTTGTCATTTTTACTGGTCATCACAAGGAATTAGTAATACTTCTGCAGAAAGCAGAAATTAAGAGGCAACAGTGTAAGCTCCACGTACAATGGATTAAATTTGTATTTTGGTATTATTTTCCTGCCTAATTCAGTTTACATGAAGTAGGTAGGTATCAAACTGCTGCCTGTTTTAAGATGTATATTTTGTACAAAGAAGTGGTGCTGAGTGTATGCCTCACTATTCATAATCTAATGACTAATATTAACCTAATGAATAGTAGTAACCTAATTAATACTCATGCTCTTGATAGTATCAATTTAAAGTATACAAAAAACAGACCAGTGTCTAGCGAGCAGCTGGTGGACAAGAGGATGTTACTGCATTCTTTCTCTTAGACTTTTGCACACTAAAGCTTTCCTTGATTTTAAAAATAGACTTCAAACGTGATTGAGTGGAATTATTTGCACTTCAGCTTACTTAACTCAAAGAATTGAATCTAGTAACTGTTATATTGTACAGATTGTTGCATTTTAAAGTTACCACCATCAAGAAATACAGCCCTTCCCCTGTCTTCTAGGCCAGGGTTATCCTTCCACTGAACATGTTTCCTTTTCCTTATGTCCTGCCTAACTTTCTCATGTTGGCAATATTCACTGGTGATACACTTGTGAGTTTCTCATTGCGTATCACGTAGCTCACACACATAACTTTTCTCTCATTAGCATGATTTACTATGTATTTGTGATGTGGGGTGGGGCTGTCTTTGTTACTAAATCTCATGTTTCTTGTCTCAAGGAGACACAGGTTACCACTTCATGGGTATGTGATCCGTCATCTGTGAGATTGCTTTGACGTTCCTTCATTCCAGTGTGAAGTGTTTTTAAGTTACAGTGAATTGTATTATTTGTTAAAGTTTCTTTTTTTTACAAAGAACTTTTTTATTTTCCTATTTGAGAGAAATGTATGATGTTTCTTTTGTATTTATGTAAAATTTAGTTTGCCAACCCAGACTTCATGGAGTCCATCTCGGATGTTGTCGATGAAGTAATACAAAACTGTCCCATTGATGTGCGACGCCCGCTGTATAAGGTATAAGCTGATTGGGTAAGGTACTTTGATTTCATTCCAAAATTAAAGGCACAGAATTCTGAGACTAGGTGCTTAATATACTGACATTTCTGTTTTGCTTTCTGTTTTATAGGATTTGTTAACAGCAGTATAATTATAAATGATTTTACTCGGAGAAAGACTGACTTAAAATGTTTAGAAATATGACTTGGTTAACTAGAAGTATTTAATGTAGATACTGTAATATATTTTATTCTTACCTGGGAAGGTATATTTTAAATTGGAAAATTTTGGTCCTCTCACTGGTTGAAAGATAAAAGTGATACCTTCTTAGGCCTCCTGTGAACTCTGCAGTCTTGTTTCATGCATATTTACTTAGGTTCAATGCTAATGTGCTGTGATAGAAGTTAGAGTCCAAAATGGAACAATCAGATTGTAGAATATGCTCTTAAAATTTTTTTTTCAAAATTCTTGGATTGCCTAGAATTTGAAAACTTGGAATGAGAAAAGTCTAGTCCATGTAATTGGTGAATAACAGGAAATGCTGGCCCAGAGCTGGCAGCCAGAAACTGAAGGCAGAATGTGATTATCAGTTAGCTTTCCTCCATCTCTCGTTAGCCTTTGCCTGAGTGAATCATACTGCCACTGTAAGCCTCGTGACTTCATCTCACTCAAATTTGGCTAGATTGATTTTCTTTTCTTTATTTTAAAGATTTATTTATTTGAAAGGCAGAGTGATAGAGGGAGAGGGAGAGAGCAAGAACGAGAGCAAAAGAGAGAAATGTCTTCCATTTGCTGGTTCACTTCTTAAATGCCTGCAACAGCCAGGGTTAGGTCAGGCTGAAGCCAGGAGCCAGGCACTTCACCCAGGTCTCCCACAGGGGTGACAGAAACCTAAGTACTTGGGCTGTTATCTGCTGCCTTCAGACACACTAGCAGGAAGCTGCATTGGAAGTGGAGGAGCTGGGACTAGACCCCAGGAGCTCCTGATACGGGAATGTGGATGTCCCAAGCAGAGGCTCAACCTGTGGTGCCACAGCGCCTGCCCCAGGTGAATTTTAAAGAGTAGAGAAATGGTTCAACAGTGAGGACTCAATAAATTTTAACTTTTATTTAAAAAGATGTATTTATTTATTTGGAAAGTAGAGTTACAGAGAGAGAGTGAGGACTGAGACAGTGATCTTCCATCTACTGGTTTACCCCCAGATGACTGCAACAGCCAGGGCTGGGCCAGACCAATAATAGAAGCCAGGAGTTTCATCTAGGTCTTCCACTTGGGTGGCAGGAGCCCAAACACTTAGGCCATCATCCTCTGCTTTTCCCAGGCCATTGGCAAGGAGCTGGATTAGAAGTGGCGCAGCAGGGATATGAACTGGCACCTGTATGGGAGGCCAGCGCCACAGGCCGTAGCTTTACCTGCTATACCACAGTGCTGACCCCTGTTTTATCTTCACAACAGAATACTAGGTAACCTTTGAAAAGAATGAGGTAAATCAGTGTAAATTCAAATGAGAAGATAGCTATAGTACATCTTAAATAAAAGAACTTATAAAACTTTACATATAATTTCATTTTATATAAAATATAGCTTGCATATTTTTGATACATACTTTGCTGCTTTTTTAAAGATTTATTTATTCATTTCAAAGTCAGAGTTACAGAGAAAAAAGGAGCAACATATAGTGAGAGAAGTTTTCCATTCGCTGGTTCACTCCCCAGATGCCTACAATGGCTGGGTCCAGGCCAGGCTGAAGCCAGGAGCCAGGAGCTTCTTCTGGGTCTCCCACATTGGGGACAGGGGCCCAAGCACTTGGATAATCCTGTGCTGCTTTCCCAAGCCATTAGCAGGGAGCCGGATTGAAAGTGGTGCCCATATGGGATGCTGGCACTGCAGGCAGCAACTTTACCTGTTGTGGCACATTGCCAGCCCCTTTGCTCCTGAAGTAAGGAAAGTATCTTTGAGGGTATGGTGATGGTTAACTTTTATGTTTGTTTTTTGTGCTTTAAAATTGCTTGAATTTTTTTTTTTTTTTTTTTTTGACAGGCAGAGTGGACAGTGAGAGAGAGAGACAGAGAGAAAGGTCTTCCTTTGCCGTTGGTTCACCCTCCAATGGCCGCCGCGGCCAGCGCGCTGCGGCCAGCGCGCTGCGGCCGGCGTACCGCGCTGATCCGATGGCAGGAGCCAGGAGCCAGGAGCCAGGTGCTTTTCCTGGTCTCCCATGGGGTGCAGGGCCCAAGCACCTGGGCCATCCTCCACTGCACTCCCTGGCCACAGCAGAGGGCTGGCCTGGAAGAGGGGCAGCCGGGACAGAATCCGGCGCCCCGACCGGGACTAGAACCCGGTGTGCCGGCGCCGCTAGGCGGAGGATTAGCCTAGTGAGCCGCGGCGCCGGCCAAAATTGCTTGAAATTTTATAGTCAACAAATCTTGTTTTTATAATTGGAAAATATTTTCCTACCTAGATAATGTTTTTTTTAAATTTATTTTTTAATGTTTATTTATTTATTTGAAAGGCAGAGTTATAGAGGCAGAGGCAGAGAAAGAGAGGTCTTCCACCTGCTGGTTCACTCCTCAAATGACTGCAATGGCTGGAGCTGTGCCGATCTGAAGCCAGAAGGCAGGAAATCTAGATAATGTATTATGACCAGAAAACAAATTATGATTCCAAGTGTTGTTGGCCTTGTAGCCTTAATTAAACACCTTTCCTGCAATAAAAACCTGCCATAAGAGGGAAATTAAAGAGATTGCAGTGTGAAAGTTAAGTAGCGTGTCTTGTGCTTTCTAATTCTCAAATCTCACTTAACATTGTCTTATTGTCAGTGAGAGACAGGAGGGACTGGCATTGTGGCATGGTGGGTAAAGCCTCTGCCGGTTAATGCTGGCATCCCTTATGGATTCTAATTCGTGTCCTGGCTGCTCCACTTTCTGATCCAGCTCCCTGCTAACGGCCTGAGAAAGACAGTAGAAGATGGCCCAAGTGCTTGGGCCCCTGCTACCCACGTGGGCGATCCAGGTGAAGCTCCTGGCTTCAGCCTGGCTCAGCCCCGGCTGTTGCAGCATCTTGAGAGTGAATCAGCAGATGGAAAGTCTCTCTCTTTCTCTCTTCCTCTGTCACTCTGACAGGAACAGGCGCACATAAAGAGCCTAATTCATCATCAAGAAGCTTTGCCCCCTGTTATGGACTGCTCGTGCTGGTCTCATTTGATGACACAGTTCACTTAGTTCAGTGAGCTCCATATTCAATAAGCGATGGCAGCCCCAGAGATGGAGAAAGGTGGCAGAAACTAGAGCCATGTGGGTGAAATGAAACAAATTGGTCTCAGGCTTTGTTTATTTTGGGGGAGGGGTATCAGGAGAGGCCATTTTATCTCTTGTCATAGGAGAAATTCGTTAACCAACACAATGACTGTATTATTTAGGAAGGGTAAGGCAATCTTTACTTCTACTGTGTTGCTTATCCAAGGACGCTTGAGGAATCTGCCTCTGTTTCTTCCCCTACTACGGTGCCTGCCCCTTTCTTTCTAATAATTTCACTGAGATGCCGTTTTCCTTTTTGGAATTAGTAAGTAACACTGTGTTTAACGTGCGGATTCTGAACTCAAGGAAGCTTTATAAACTGGAGAGACAAGGCAAGCATATGAGAATGACATGTGACTGCTGCAGGAGTTTCAAATCACTTAAGCTTTTGTGTCAGATGTAGGGATGGTGGTATATCCCATGAGGCCATGTTTGTGTACAGGGCTTGATATCTAAACCTGGGAAAGTCATGAGAGAGAACAAGGATTAAAGGTGGGGAGAGACAATGGCTCATGAAGAAGAGGAGGAAGGAAACGATCTAGGGGCTAGTGCTGAGGGTGTCTGAGGCAGAGGGTGCAGTGGTGAGTTCTCTTCCCCTCACCGCTCTGTAGATCAGCCTCACGTTTCCATCTGCTTTCTAAACGTTCCAGCTGACTGTCGGGTGGTGTCCTCAGCAGCTACCCACAGATAGCTTACTGTTCTCTTAGTTCATACGCGTACTCCTCTCCCAGTCACCTGGCTGGAAGTGTTAGATTGTGTCAGAGACAGCTGCAAAATGGGCTAGTACAATGGTGATACTAGTGTTGTGCGTGCGATAATAGCTCGTTAAAAATGTCCTTTCACAGTCATTTTTTAAAGATTTATTTATTTATTTGAAAGTCAGAGTTACATAGGAAGAGAAGGAGAAGCAGAGAGAGAGGGGGTCTTCCATCCGCTGGTTCACTCCCTAATTGGCTGCAACGGCTGGAGCTGCGCCGATCCGAAGCCAGGAGCCAGGAGCTTCCTCTGGGTCTCCCTCACGGGTGCAGGGGCCCATGGACTTGTGCCATCTTCCACTGCTTTCCCAGGCCATAGCAGAGAGCTGGATCGGAAGTGGCGCAGCTGGGACCCAAACCGGCGCCCATATGGGATGCCCGCACTGCAGGTGGTGGCTTTACCCACTATGCCACAGCGCTGGCCCCCACAGTCATTGTTAGGTGGCTTAACAATCAAGAGAAGTGAGGTGGTGTTGGCTGTTGACTGCCTGTATATTTATAGTAATCATCTTGGACTTCAGTAGATGTCTAAGTCAGCAGTTTCCTGTAGATCATTTGATGAAAGGAGATGAGGGCAGACCCATTCTAGATAGGATAATGAATGATGGGATAGAGAAACTGTAAGAAAACATGGTCTTAGAAAGGTTTTTGAGGACTGGTGTTATGGTGCAGCTGGTTAAAGCCCTGGCCTGAAGCACTGGCATCCCATCTTGGTGCCGGTTCAAGTCCCGGCTTCTCCTCTTCTGATCCAGCTCTCTGCTATGGCCTGGGAAAGCAGTACAAGATGGCCCAAGTCCTTGGGCCCCTGCACTCACGTGGGAGACCTGGAAGAAGCTCCTGGCTCCTGGCTTCGGATCGGCACAGCTCTGGCTGTTGTAGTCATCTGGGGGAGTGACCAGCAGATGGAAGACTCTCTCTGTCTCTACCTCTCTCTGTAACTCTTTCAAATAAATGAAATAAATCTTAAAAAAAAAAAAATTGAAGGGTCTCTGAGAGAGGATCAGGATTGTAGCTTAACAAATACAAATAAGTTTAACCCGCCGGCGCCGCGGCTCACTAGGCTAATCCTCCGCCTAGCGGCGCCGGCACACCGGGTTCTAGTCCCGGTCGGGGCGCCGGATTCTGTCCCGGTTGCCCCTCTTCCAGGCCAGCCCTCTGCTGTGGCCAGGGAGTGCAGTGGAGGATGGCCCAGGTGCTTGGGCCCTGCACCCCATGGGAGACCAGGAAAAGCACCTGGCTCCTGGCTCCTGCCATCGGATCAGCGCGGTGCGCCGGCCGCAGCACGCTGGCCGCGGCGGCCATTGGAGGGTGAACCAACGGCAAAGGAAGACCTTTCTCTCTGTCTCTCTCTCTCACTGTCCACTCTGCCTGTCAAAAAAAACAAAAAAAACAAAAAACACAAAAAACACAAAAAAAACAAATAAGTTTAACCCAGTTACTTGCATTTCCTTCCTTCCTCCCTTCCTCCCTTCCTTCTGTTTATTTATTTGAAAGGCATAATTACAAAGAGGCAGAGAGAGAGAAAGAAGTCCTCTATCCACTGGTTAACTCCCCAAATGGTCTCAGTGGCTGGAGCTTCTTCCTGCTCTCCTTGGGTGCAGGGGCCCAAGGACTTGGGTCATCTTCTGCTTTCCCAGGCCATAGCAGAAAGCTGGATCAGAAGTGGAGTAGCTGGGATTTGAACCGGCACCCATATGGGATGCTGGCACTGCAGGCATCAGCTTTATCTGCTACACTACAGCACTGGCCCCTGCATTTTCTAATACATTAATTTTTTTTTTATTTGAAAGAGAGAGGAAGAGAGAGGGTAAGCAAGAGTGTGTTCAGTCCCATCCTCACTCCCCAGCTGCCAGCAATGGCCAGGTCTGGGAGCTGAGAACACAATCCAGGTCTCCCAGTGGGTGGCAGGAACCAGTTTGCTTTACCCATCATTGCTGCCTCCCGAGGTCTGCATTGTCAGGTAGCTAGAGCTTGTAACTGAACCCAAAGTGATTTGCTATAAGACATGGAAATTTTTTTTTTCTAAAAGATCCTAGTTTAGTGGAAATAAAGACAATGGCTATAAATAATTGAATGGGAAAATGACCATTTCAGAAATATACAGTAAATTTTTAAAATAGTCACAGATCATCAAAACTATAGTAGTATAACATTCTTTTTTTATTACTTTATTTTTTTATTTAGTAAATATAAATTTCCAAAGTACTTATGGATTACAGTGGCTTTCCCCCATAATTTCCCTCCCACTCACACCCCTCCCATCTCCCGCTCCCTCTCCCATTCCATTCACATCAAGATTCATTTTCAAATAACTTTATATATAGAAGATGATTTAGTATATATTTAGTAAAGATTTCATCAGTTTGCACCCACACAGAAACACAAAGTGTAAAATACTGTTTCAGTACTAGTTATAGCATTACTTCACATTGGACAACACATTAAGGATAGATCCCACATGAGAAGTAAGTACACAGTGACTCCTGTTGTTGACTTAACAATTTGACACTCTTGTTTATGGCGTCAGTAATCTCCCTAGGCTCTAGTCATGAGTTGCCAAGGTTATGGAAGCCTTTTGAGTTTGCCGACTTCGATCTTATTCCGACAGGGTCATAGTCAAAGTGGAAGTTCTCTCCTCCCTTCAGAGCTTTCTCTGAAGGTACCTTTGTACCTCCTTCTTTGATGGCCCCGTTCTTTCATTGGACATTTTAACATTCAGGCTAAATTCCTGCTCTTAAAATAAATTTTATCAGTATCAGTTTTTTCTTTTTTCTTTTTGTTATAAAAAGATGTATTTATTTATTTGAAAGGTAGTATTACAGAGAGAGACAGAGAGATCATCCATCCACTGGCTCACTTCCCAAATGGCTGCTGTGGCCTGGGCTAGGCTGAAGGCAGGAGCCCAGAACTTCATCTAGGTCTTCCTTGTGGATGGCAGGAGCCCAAGCACGTGGACCATCTTTTGCGGCTTTCCTAGGTGCATTAGCAGGGAGCTGGATCAGAAGCAGAACAGCTGGGACTTGAACTGGCACTCATATGGGATGCCAGTATCATAGATGGCAGTTTAACCTGCTGTGCCACAATGCTGGCTGCCCAAAATTTCTGTAATTTGTTGCTCAGAGATTAGGAAAAAATGACTAACCTTGTAAATATAATTTAAGTGGTTGATAATTTCAGAATTGCTTTTTTTTGGTGGCTCATTGGTCTCTAGGTCCTGTACTATTAATCAAAGTTCCAGCAGTGGGGAATATCTGGCCCCTGGGTTGTATAAGGCCCACGAAATCATTTGGCCTGGCCCTGCCAAGACAGTTCAAAGTGGGACCTGAAATTCAATAAATCTACAGCAAGCTAATTTTTAAGTTGATAATTTGTATGGCCTGCAGATATTATAAAATAATATCCAAATGGCCCTTGGCAGAAAAAAAAAGATTCCCCACACTTCACAGTATTTATTTGAAATTTTGTCATTAATCACAGGCTTTTAAAAGATCCTTTAATAGCTATAATCTATTGAAAGTTTACACTTTTGGCCAGTGCCGCGTCTCGATAGGCTAATCCTCCACCTAGCGGCGCCGGCACACCCGGTTCTAGTCCCGGTCAGGGTGCCAGATTCTGTCCCAGTTGCCCCTCTTCCAGGCCAGCTCTCTGCTGTGGCCAGGGAGTGCAGTGGAGGATGGCCCAAGTGCTTGGGCCCTGCACCCCATGGGAGACCAGGAGAAGTACCTGGCTCCTGCCATCGGATCAGCGCGGTGCGCCGGCCGCAGCACATCAGCTGTGGCGGCCATTGGAGGGTGAACCAACGGCAAAGGAAGACCTTTCTCTCTATCTCTCACTATCCACTCTGCCTGTCCAAAAAAAAAAAAAAAAAAGAAAGTTTACACTTTATTTTTTATTATATAATGGCACTTTGCTGATAATGACCCTGTGCAATATTTCCTGTTTCTGTTCTCATCTCACAAATAAAACTGAGACCTTCAGGGGACCAGCATTTTAGTCTGTTGTTACGTGCTGAATGAGGCTTCTATGTGCAGGGACTTTAATCATTTCTTTTCTTTTTTTTTAAAAATTATTTTATTTATTTGGAAGGCAGAATTAGAGAGAGAGATTCTGTCAGCTCCATAAATGGCTATAATGATAGGGGCTAGGTCAGGCTGAAGCTAGGAGCTTCATCCAGGTCTCCCACGTGGTTGCAGGAGCCGCTGCTTTACCAGGTGCATTAGCAGAGAGCTAAATTGGAAGTGGAGCAACCGGGACTCGAACTGTTATCCATATGGGCTACCATTATCATAGGCAGTGGCTTTTTCAGCTAGGCCACAATTCTGGCCCCTGAAGTTTCTTTCTTTTTTTTAAAAATTTTTAAATTTTTTTGAAGATTTATTTATTTATTTGAAAGAGTTACACAGAGAGAGGAGAGGCAGAGAGAGAGATTGGTCTTCCATCCGATGGTTCACTCCCCAATTGGCCACAACTGCTGGAGCTACACAGATCTGAAGCCAGGAGCCAGGAGCTTCTTCTGGTTCTCCCATGCGGGTGCAGAGGCCCAAGGTCTTGGGCCATCTTCTACTGCCTTCCCAGGCCATAGCAGAGAGCTGGATTGAAAATGGAGCAGCCAGGACTCGAACTGGCACTCATATGGGATGCTGGCGCTTCAGGCCAGGGCATTAACCCACTGCACCACAGCGCCGGCCCCTCTTTCTCTCTTTTTTTAAAGATTTATTTATTTGAAAGAGATACAAGAGAGGAGTAAAGAAAGAGCATTTCAATCCTTTGCTTCATTCCCCAAATGACTACAACGTCCAGGGCTGGGCTAGGCCAAAGCCAGGAGCCAGAAGCTTCTTCCAGGTCTCCCACATTGGTGTGGGGGCACATGACTTGGGCCATCTCTGCTGCTTTCCCAGGCTCATTAGCAGGGAGCTGTATCAGAAGTGGAGCGTCCGGGACTTGAACCGGTGCCCATACGGGATGCTGGTGCTGCAGGCGGAGACTTAACCTTCTGCGATACAGTGCCGGCACCTCCCTGCCACCACCACCACCTCCATGGTTTCTTAAAGTACATTGTCTTAATTATTGCATACATCAGAAAATTGAGTTTTATGGTGCTAAGTAAGAACCTGTACTGTTAACAGGTAAGGTTGAATTTTGGGCCCATTGCCTGCATTTATTTTATTTTTTTTTTGCATTTTTGAAAACTTACACCTTTTCCACTCTATGATGCTGACAATTATGTCAATGTGGAGGGGAGGTGAGTCTCCCAAGAAGGAAACCCTGCTCCTGAACTCTGTCTGCTGTTAGGCTGATCGTTTCTTCCCTGTGGTCTTTGAAATGGTTTTGGCTTTGCCCTGGCTACAGATTTGTGCAGAATAAGTCTTTTGCTCTATCAGCCACTTCTGCTTTTATGTAAGGAGCCTTGTAGCTGATATAAAATTCAAATAGGGTTGAGAGCTGGGAGGACTGAGTATGGTGGAGTTGACCTTGTCTTTTGTGCTTTGTCACACAGCTGAGCTCTCTGTGGAACAGAGGAAAGAGACACACTTGTGAGGCTACCCCCACTTCGCCACTTTCCTGGATGTATCATGGTGTCCCACACGAGAGGTTGATTTCTTTGGTCGTGGTGTACATTTGTTGTGGGTTGGCAGTGGGTTCTGTACCATCTTGTGACTGCTGCTTCTGCAAGTGGGTGGAAGATCTCTCTCTCTCTCTCTCTCTTTCTCCTTCTCTCTCTCTGTGGTTCTGCCTTTCAGATAAATAGAAAACATCATTATTAACTATTATCACCATGTTACACCTTAGGTTTCCAGAACTTGTTTATGTTACAACTAAGTTTGCATCCTTTGACCAATATCTCCCACTTTCCTACTACTGTCCTTGGTAACCACTGTTCTACTGCCTACTTTTATGAGCTTGACTAAACATTTAGAATTGGGGGCTGGTGTTCTGATGCAGCAGGTTAAACTCCTGCAATGCTGGTATCCCATATTCTAGCACAAGTTCGAGTGCAGGTTGCTGCTCTTCCAATCTTGCTTCACCCTAATGCACCTGGAAAGGCAGCAGAAGATGGCTTAAGTATGTGGACCTCTGTCACCCATGTGGGAGACCAGGATGGAGTAGTTGGCTCCTGGCTTTCGCCTGACCGAGACCTTGCTGTTGCAGCCATTTGGGAGTGACCCTGTGGATGGAAGATCTCTCTCCATCTCTTCCTTTCTCGTCACTCTGCCATTTGAATAAATAAGTAAACACATCTTTAAAAAAACTTAGACTCTTTGCAAAAACAAAGCAGTGTTTTTTAGACGGAGGCAGTCATCATCTGTCTAATTTTCAGTCAATTATTGGCAGAAATAATAAAGATGATAGACATGTCCTCTCTGTTCTGCCTTTGGAACAACAGGGAGGGTCTGCAGGGATGTCAGAGCAGGTAGTACACGACCTCATCCGCCTTGGGCATCGTCCTAGAACTCTAGAATGGACAGGTCTGGATCCTGCCCTGGGGATTCTGTTGTAGTTGGGCCTGGTGGAGCCTGACAAAGTGATTCTAAGGTTCGACTAAATTGAGCATCACTGTCAGTAGCCAGTGTAGCAACGTGCATGCTTTACTTGAGGCCAGACCTAGTCTAAGTCACTTTGTAATATAACTGGGTATCTTCTATTTCTGAGTTCTACTCATGCGGTAGCTTGAGTGCCTACTAGGTAGAAGGCACTGTTGTTGTGAATTAGGGGGTTTAAGTATGCGTGAGAAATGGTTCTTGTCTTCAAGAGCTTATAAAGCTAAAAATACCAAAATAACTCTAATGGGAACCACTATGAGCTGAATGTAATTAAAGTGAATCATGCAAATTATGACAATTGAGAGAAGGGAAAGATTGCATTTAATTAGAGGGGATCAAGAAAGACTTTGAGAAAGTGACACTGAGCTGATTCTGAGGCCTGGCCTGCAGGGCTGGTCTGGGGGAGACCAGCCTGGAGTCCTGAGGAGTGGAGAGTCACTTTTTTTCTGGCCAGATAAGGATTTTTCTTCTGGCCAGAGTCCGGGGTGTGTGTGTGTGCGTGCAGAAGGTGTAGGAAGTTGTGGGAAACAAGTCTAGGAAGGGAGGGGGGTCAGCAGTAAAATATCTTTGAATCTGCTCTAGCAATAAACTGGGAGTGGTTAAAAATTCCTATTTATTATATTTGTCAAGCAGATGTGAATACATCTTTTTTTTTTTTTTTTTTTTTTAAGATTTATTTGTTTATTTGAAGGGCAGAGTTAGAGAGAGACAGATATCTGCACCTACATGGGAGATGCGAGGGAAGCCCCTGGCTCCTGGCTGTGGACTGTTACAGCTCTGGCTGTTGCTGCCATCTGGGGAGTGAACCAGCAGATGGAAGACTTCTCTTTTTCTCTGCCTCTCTGTAACTCTGCATTTCAAATAAAATGAAGAAATCTTAAAAAAAAAAAAAAATGAAGGAGAAGAGAGTTTGTTTTTGGACCTGAGAGCAATTCAGCATCCCTGGACCTGACATGTGAGCACAGGCCTGATAAGCATGAAGCGGCCAGAGCATGTGGGGTGTTCAGGAGCGTATGTGAGCCACCAGGTACCTGCATGTCCTCTGGAGGGTCCTCCGTGGAGTTGGTTCATCCTAAGGGCAGTGAGGGCTTTGTGCAGGGATGGGAAGTGACCTGATGCAGGTTTCGATGAGTGCTAGAGTGCAAGGATTGGAGCCAGGAGAGCAGTCACAAGGATCGTGTAGTGCTGTGGTGAGACAGCACTCCTGTCGGAAGTGGTGGTAGGAGGTGTACGGCCAGACATGGTTGGGAGGAGAGGGAAGAAGAGGGTCCATAGCATTAGATTTTAATGAGGCAGGAGTGCAAGCTTCAGGTAGCTTGTGGACATCTAGGAGGATGGGGGATGCAGGAGCAGGGGAACCCACACGAGGGGTCAGAAAGTGAGTTCTAGATGTGGAGATGTTGCATTGCAGACCGAAGGTGGAAGCTTAGGAAGAAGATGGAGTTATGCATGGAGATTTGAATATCCTCAGTGTGCTGATGGAAATTAAAGGTCTGCAAGTGGGTGTCACTACAGGAGAATATGTAGGCAAAAAACCAAGAATCCAAGGGAGGTTAGTTTTTAAGAGATAGGCAGAGAAAGGATTCCAAAGAGACTAAGTGAGCGCTTTCCTGGGAAGCAGAAGCAGTAGGCGTATTGCTGTGGTAGGATGGCATCCGTTTGGGCAGCTGCATGTCCGTGGGTTTACCTTGAGGAGCTGGCTTGTGCGGCAGTAGAGGCTGGCAGTGCCAGCAGCTGTGGGTCGGGCTGGGGCTCAGGGAGTGACTGACCCTGCAGTCAAGGCACGAGTCCTCGGGGGAATGGAATCTTGGTTCTTGCTTTTTACAGGTTGGATGATTACCCTCCACGTCGTATTGTTGTTAACCATATCGACAAAATACCCTCACAACACCTAAGTAGTGTTGGTTACGTCACTGGGTGCTACATCTTGGCCAAATTGACACAAAATAACTGTTAAAAAAGCCAGGAAGAATAGTCTTGAGAGAGAAGAGAAAGAAAACTCCAAAGGCCAGGGGAAGACCACTTGTCTTTGGCCCTTACAGGTGTTACTGATACAAGGTGAGTGTCTAGGGCAGCAGCTGGGTTCACTATGAGGCAGTGAGCAACAGAGAGAGAGGAGTTGGGCAGAGGCCAGATTACAGCAGTTGAAAGAAAATGAGGAGTTGCAGGATGAGAGAAGACTTACAGGTTATTCTTGTAAGGAACTCGCTGTTAGTTGTTGCAGTCCCTGGTATCAGGCAGCTGTTTGAAAATGGGCCTGGAGGGGCCAGCGCTGTGGTGCAGCTGGTTAAAGCCCCAGCCTGCAGTGCCGCATCCCATATGGGTGCCAGTTCCAGTCCCGGCTGCCTCCCCTTCTGATCCAGCTCTCTCCTGTGACGTGGGAAAACAGTAGAAGATGGCCCAAGTCCTTGGGTCCCTGCACTCATGTGGGAGACCCAGAAGTTCCTGGCTCCTGGCTTTGGATCAGCTTAGCTCTAGCTGTAGAAATCATTTGGAGAGTGAACCAGCAGATGGAAGATGGCTTGCTCTCTCTGATTCTACCTCTCTCTGTAACTCTGTCTTTCAAATAAATAAAATAAATATTTTTTAAAAAGTGGCCCTGGTGATTGGCTTGGATTCCCTCCAGTACACCATTGGGTTACTGTACATCCCATGTATTAGGTTGGAGCAAATTTTTGCCGAGATTGCATTCTTTGCGTTCAGTTCGAGAATAAAAAGCTGTAGTTCCTAAAGAAGGAAAAGCTTTTGAGACTACAAAATAGGGATAACAGAGGCTTCCAGCAGAGTTGTCCTCTTAACCGGTGGGGATCATGGGTGCCTGAGTATGGAGTGAGGGAGAGAGAGGCTGCAGTCTCTGGGCAGCTTTTATATCATGCCTGCAGTTACACAGAGTGGTTGCTAGGTGGTGCTGTTGTCTGTCAAACTGAGTTAAGAGCACGCATAGCATTAAAGGAAAGGGAAGTTTTGTTATTTTCAGTGCCCTGTTTATTGATGAAATGAACTTACTGTTGATAAAGATTTTAAGCCTTTTGGATTTAAATTTCCAAAGACTAACAGCTTACGTGTGTTGTTTATTATAGTACATGCTATGGCATTCCCATGCAGGCCTTTCCATTGGGAGAGAGAACTTAGAGTTGAAACTTCCATTTGATCTTGTGCAGTACAGATTTATACAGCAAAGTAAGGTAATATCATATTTGCTGAGGGTTCTCAAAAGTGCCAGTCAACATAGTGAACTTACCAAGCAGATGTTGCCTTTATACTAGATTCCAAGCCATTGAAGTGGGAGCAGGGTGTTGAGATGACTACGGTGTGAAAGTGCGGTCTTCAGTGTACAAAATCTGCACACTACAGAGAGCAAAGACCAGCATTTCCAAGTTAAAATACAGACTCAGTTTAGGAAATTGGAGCTCCACCAAAACCAGAAGTCACTCCTTGTAATCATTGATTATCAGTTATTACTGCATCTTTGCCTTTTCTTTTCATGAATTATAAATAGATGTTACATTGTGAGAAGTTTCTTAAATAAGGAAAATTCTCCAAAAACATTGATAATGAAGTCTGATGTTCTATGCGGTGTCAGATTGCCAACTTCTTTCCTACAATTAGGCTTTTGGTATTTTTCAGCTTAGGTCAAGGTTTTCTTTACCTGGACAAGTATATTTTTCTGGCTCCATCTGATGTACACGGGGATCTGTAATTAATGATATTTATGGGGGCTGGTGCTGTGGTGTAGCGGGTTAAGCCACCACCTGCAGGCCGACATCCCATATAGGCACTGGTTCAAGTCCGGCTGCTCCATTTCTGATCCAGCTCTCTTCTAATGTGCCTGGGAAAGCAGTGGAAGATGGCTCAAGTCCTTGGGCCCCTGCACCCACGTGGGAGACCTGGAAGAAGCTTTTGGCTCCTGACTTCAGACCGGCCCAGCTCCAGCTGTTGTGGGCATTTGGGTAGTGAACCAATGGATGAAAGATATTTCCCTCCCTCCCTCTCTCTTTCTCTCTCTCTCTCTCTCTCTGCCTCCGCTTCTCCCTCTAACTCTGCATTTCAAGTAAAATAAATCTCTTAAAAATGTTATTTTTGATTAGAATGGTTCTGATTTGAGAATTTGTTGATTTGAGTGAAGTAGATACTTTCTGGCTGATATCCTTACTAGGTGTTTGAATATATCTGGATTTCCAATCAAAATTGTAAGTAGATTGGTGGAAGGGAATTAAGAAAATGCTTTTCTGGAAGATTACTCATGGTTAGAGCTCTACCCCTCAGAGTTTACAGATTGCTTATGTTTTATGTGATATGTCAGTACTTTGTTTTCTAAGTTAAATTGTCTTTAGAGTCAACATCCTTGAATTTTGGCTTTTGTTAACACTTTATTGAGAACATTATTTTTATGTTGTCAAGGCTAAGAGGGTGAAGGCTTCAGCACGAGACTGCCTGGGTTTTCCATCGACTGGACCATTTACCACTGCCATGTCTGTACTGCTTCCTTAGTCTTGCCCAGCCCCTGCTTCCCAGGTGCAAAGTGGCCATAGGAAATGCAACTATTTTACAGAATTGTGAGAATTTAATTAGGTTATTTTTAAAAAGAATACATCGCATTGCTTGGTATATAGCAACTATTGCTAATTAAGTGAATATTATTTTTAGTGTTAGATAATTACTATTAAGTACTAAGTAAATGTTGTTATTACTCTATTATCTTCACTTAATCCTATGGCTGTGTGTGTGGGATTTTTTTTTAAAAAAGATTTATTCATTTATTTGAAAGTCAAAGTTACACACAGAGAGAAGGAGAGGCAGAGAGGGAGAGAGAGAGGTCTTCCATCCGCTGGTTCACTCCCCAGATGGCCACAACGACTGGGGCTGGGCCGATCTGAAGCTAGGAGCTTCTTCTGGGTCTCCCACATGGGTGCAGGGGCCCAAGGACTTGGGCCATCTTGTACTGCTTTCCCAGGCCATAGCAGAGAGCTGGATCAGAAGTGGAGCAACCAGGACTCAAACCGGCGCCCATATGGGATGCCAGCACCCGCCATGCCACAGCGTTGGCCCCGAGCATGTGCTCTTGAATGAGGCAGATCTGCAGCTTCCCAGCTTGTGGCTTTGGGCCAGTTATTTAACATCTGGCTGTTGGCACTTAATCTGTAAAATGGGATAATGATACCTATTTCATAATGTTGTAAGGCTTAACGGGGACAACAAGCATCATAGCATAGTAACCAGCACATGTTGAGTGTTGTTGTTATGATGCTATTACTGTTAATACTGGTGGTGAATCAAGTGGTGAATGAGCTGTCACCAAAACAAAAGTATGGGCTGGTGTAGAGATAAGACATCTAGTGAATAATGCATATTCTTTGTTTGGCATTGGGTATTTGAAATGAATTTAGCTTGATTTAATTAAGAAAAAATGCTACAGTTTTATTCCTGTATAGTAGTTGTAAGAACATGTGTTTCTTATTTGAATTGGTTCAATTAAGGAGAAAGGGAGAAATTTCTGTTTTGTCATTTTGAAATCAGATTTGCTTCAACTTTCAGCAGACTAGTGCCCTTTGAATTTCACAGAGACTCTGTTTCTTATTAGGAGACTCTGGTGAGCATCACACATCGTGAGAGTCAAGCGGGGAAGGTCCCCATGCAGCTGAGGAACCAGGGCAGAAGTGAAGGCTTTGGCGAGGGGTGGGGGTGGTCATGAGCTAAGACACCAGGGCAGAGTGAGCAGGTGTCTGTGCTGGGTCTGCAAGATGCAGCCACTCCTTCATTCCTTCATTCCTTCATTCCTTCACTGAATGATATTTCTGGGCACTGCAGAATCAGCTGTGGCCAAAACAGGAGAGAAGTCACTGCCTTTGTGGAGATTACCATAATCATGTGGGGTAGCAGACAGAATAAATAAACGAGTGATTAAACACATTTAGGAAAAATGGCAAGGAGGAAAAAGTCAAACAAGAAAAGGAAGAAAGGAGTGTTGGGGGCAGGTAGGTAGGGACCCCAACTCAGTTTTCCCAGGCAGTGAGGGAAACCCTCTAAAGAGTGGATGGACCCTTGTGTGAATATGGATCAGGATTCTCAGTGAAAGAAGAACTACGAGAGGCAAGCCCATTGTCTTTTTTTTTTTTTTTTTTTTACGATTTATTTATTTATTTGAAAGTCAGAGTTACACAGAAAGAGAAGGAGAGAGAGAGAGGTCTTCCATCCGCTAGTTCACTCCCCAACTGGCCACAATGGCCGGAGCTGCACCGTCCTGAAGCCAGGAGCCTGGAGCTTCCTCCTCGTCTCCCACGTGGGTGCAGGGGCCCAAGGACTTGGGCCATCTTCTACTGCTGTCCCAGGCCATAGCAGAGAGCTGGATCAGAAGTGGAGCAGCCGGGACTAGAACCGGCACCCATATGGGATGCCAGCACTGAAGGCAGTGGCTTTATCCACAGTGCTACAGTGTTGGCCCTGGGGTATCTACTTTTTCTCCCAATATAGATTATAAATTCTTGGAGAATAGTTTTTGTGTCCTATACTTTTATATCTTAGGGTGTCAAGGCGTGAGGGGAAGATGGCCTATTGGTGGTCTCTGGCTTCGATGACCACGTCCATGATCTCCACACTTCCAGCAGCCCCTGTTGATTCTGATTCATGCTCTGTCTTGTGGCTTCCTGCTGGGAACAGGAACAGGCCCCTCCATTCTGGAGATCCTGCAGGGGACTTTGCTGACTCTTGTGAAATGCAAAGGACTCTGTACTCTCATTCCTTTATCTCCTATGATGCCTGAACCCAGTTCACCTCAATACACACCATACCAAGCTTCCAGTACACCTTGGCTTCCGTATCATAGATGTGAGCTTTCCCTTTGGGTGAACTGATCATGATATAGTCATTCTGTGGCCTGAATGTGTACTCAGATTTCATATGTTTAAGCCTTAATCCTCAGATTCATGCTTTGGTGGTACTATGCTGTGGGGCCTTTGGGCTGTAGTTAGGAGTCACTGAGGTTATGAGGGCAGGGTCCCCATGATGGCATTAGTGGCTTTATAAGAAGAGGAAGAGAGACTCAGGCTAGCACTCTTGCTTCTTTGCCATGCTTACTCCTCTGCCCTGCTACGGTGCAGCAGGAAGATCCTCACCAGAGGAGAGTGCCATTCTTTTGGATTTACTTGCTTCTAAACTAAGAGCTAAATAAACTGCTTGTGTTTCTATCAATGACATGGACTGGGATATTCAATTATTGCAACAGAAAAGTGAGGTAGTCCTGTTCCCTCAGAGAAAAACCAGAATATTTGACCTTGTATAATCTTACAGTGGCTACTTTGAGAATGGTTCCAAGACAAGGCTTAACAGAGACTCCCCAGCCTGCTACCAAGTCTGATCTTTTCCAAAGCACAACTTTGCTGCATCTGATCTGTATTAAGTTGGGGGCCTGTCCATTTGGAGAGGTTACAGCATCCTAACACCTTGACAGGTCACTCTCAGAGACTGCAGAAACAATTCGTGTTGGTCTTCCCCAAAGCCTACCATCGGTGAGCCTTGACTTGAAACTGTTGTGATGGTCCTTACTTGTCCTGGCTGACACAGTCTGAGTGGAGCTATTAGAATCACCTAAAGGAAGAGGTTCAGCTCTTACAAACTCAGAGTCCAAAACAAGGGTCCTAAATATGACCATGAGCCTTTCATGAAATCTGTGGAGATGTTAATCTCATCAGCCAACTTTAACAAGGCAGTGCCTCCCCTGTTTCTTTTCCTCTATTGATCAAACTCAATCACTCCAGGAGCTGGTTAGCATGCTGAAGTACTCTGTAAACTCAGTATCATGAAAGATTTCTGGCATTACCTAATCCAACAGGAATTTTGAGAAGACAACCAATCACTCCATCTGTACTCAAAGAGCATTATTAATGTTGCTGTCTAAAAGAATTGTCTTGAATTTAATGGGCTGAAATTTATTCCGGCTATAAGCACTACACAAGAATGTTTACTGGTGCTAGACTTGGTCAGCCCTGTAGTACCCATGAGTCACAGTCCATAAATTCAAGTGAAAACAACAACAAAAATACTCCTTTGTTAAACTAGTTCATTATTTACTGAGGCCCCAATTCCAATAGAACTTCAGTTTGTTTTAGAGTTTTCCTGTCTCCAAAGTGCCAGAGAATTAGCAAAGGTGAGAGATCAGCAGTTGGCCACAAGACCACACTTCCTGCTCCTGAGACCTCCATGTGGCTCCTTTGGTTCCTGTCTTCCTGTCCTAAGACAAGAGGGTCTTCAGAAAGACTGTTGAAATCCATTCTTCCTAGATACTCCTTGCAGTCAGTTCTCTCTGGATTCCCATTTCCACTATTATTAGTTTTTTGGTTACTTATGACAATTCTGTCACCTAATTTTTTAGACAGACTCTATACTTCCCACCTGCCCTCGTGCTCCGAGAGTTACCATTATTAGCATCTCATGTTGGTATAGCATATTTGTCACAATTAATGAGCCATGCTCAGTTTCCTCTTTTTTTTTTTTTTTTTTTTTTTTTTGACAGGCAGAGTGGACAGTGAGAGAGAGAGAGAGAGACAGAGAGAAAGGTCTTCCTTTGCCATTGGTTCACCCTCCAATGGCCGCCACGGCCGGCGCGCTGCAGCCGGCGCACTGCGCTGATCCGACGGCAGGAGCCAGGTGCTTCTCCTGGTCTCCCATGGGGTGCAGGGCCCAAGCACTTGGGCCATCCTCCACTGCACTCCCGGGCCACAGCAGAGAGCTGGCCTGGAAGAGGGGCAACCGGGACAGAATCCAGCGCCCCGACCGGGACTAGAACCCGGTGTGCCAGCGCCGCAAGGTGGAGGATTAGCCTAGTGAGCCACGGTGCCGGCCTCCTCTATTTTTTTTTTTTTTTAAGATTTATTTATTTAAAAATCACAGTTATAGAGGCAGAAGAAGAGATAGAGATCTTCCATCCACTGGTTCACTCTCCTGATGGCCACAATGGCCGGGTCTGGGTCAGACTGAAGCCAGGAGCCAGGAGCTTCATCTGGATCTCCCACATAGACAACAGGGGCCCAAACACGTGGGCCATCTTCCGCTGCTTTTCTCAGGCTGTTAGCAGGGAGTTGGATCAGAAGTGGAGTAGCTAGGACATGAACTGGCACCCAGATGGGATGTGGGCATGGCAGGCAGCAGTTTGGTCCACTATGCTACAATTCTGTCACCTGATTTTTTAGACAGACTCTGTACTTCCCACCTGCCCTTGCGCTCCAAGAGTTACCACTCTGTGTTCAGTTTGTATGTTTCTGTAAACTCCTACATATGATGGAGAATATGCCATATTTCTTTTCTGTGTCTGTCTTATTTCACTTAACATGATGTCCTCCAGTTCCAGCCATTTTCTGCAAGTGATAGGATTTTGCTCTCTGTTGTGTATGAACAGTATTCCATTGTGCTTGCATAGAACATTTTCTTATCTGTCACCTGAGGATAGACACCATTGTCGATTCCATATGTTGACTATTGTGAACAGTGCTGAGGTAGCCATTATGGAGCAAGTATCTTGTTAATAACAGTGATTTCGTGTCTTTTGGATATATACCCAGCAGCAAAATTGTTGGAACATATGGCAGCACTATTTCTATCTTTTTAAGGAATTTCTACATTGTTTTCCCTAGCAGATTACTAATTTATACCCCACTCACAGTGTGTAAAAATTTCACTTTCTCCACATCCTGACCAGCATTTGTGCATCTTCACCTTTTTGATTAGTCATTCTAACAAGTGTGAGATTATAACTCACTGGGGTTTTTATTTGTATTTCCCTGATGACTAGTGATATTGAGCATATTTTCATGTATTTGTTGACCATTTGTATTTCTTTTGAGAACTATCCATTCAGGTCCTTTGGCTGTTTCTTAACTAGATAGGTTGATTTTTGAATTCCTGGTATATTCAGAATATTAATCCTTTTTTAGAAGTATCTTGCAAATATTTTCTCTCATTCAGTTGACTATCTCTTTATTTTATTGATAGTTTAGCTTGCTGTGAAAAAGCTTCTGAATTTGATGCAATCCCGTTTGTCTAGTTTTGTTTCTGTTGCCTGTGCTCTGGGAATCTTATCCAGAAAATCATTGTTTACACCTATGTCTTGAGGCGTTTCCTCTGATTTTTCTGCTAGCAGTTTCATAGTTTCAGGTTTTACATTTAGCTCTATCTTGAGTTGATTTTTGTGTATAGAAGGAGATACAGATCTAATTTCATTCTACATAGGAATGTAGAAGCTTTGCTAGCACGTTTATTGAAAACACTATCTTTTCTCCAGTGTATTTCCTTGGCACTTTTCTCAAAAATCAGTTTGCTTTATTCAAATGGATTAATTCCTAGACTCTTTATTCTGTTCCATTGATTTAAGTGTCTGCTCTTATGCCAGAATCATGATGTTTTAATTACTGTCAACTTGCATAATGCTTTGAAATCAGGTATCGTGATCCATCCAGCTTTATTTGCTTTTTTTTTCCAGTATTACTTTGGTTATCCTGGGTTTTTTGGTTACTTATGAATTTTGGGATTTTTATTTATTTATTTATTTTTTACAAGCAGAGTTAGACAGTGGGAGAGAGAGAGACAGAAAGAAAGGTCTTCCTTTTGTTGGTTCACCCCCACAAATGGCTGCTATGGCCGGCACACTGTGCCGATCCAAAGCCAGGAGCCAGGTGCTTCCTCCTGGTCTCCCGTATGGGTGCAGGGCCCAACTACTTGGGCCATCCTCCACTGCCCTCCCGGGTTACAGCAGAGAGCTGGACTGGAAGAGGATCAATGGGGGTAGAATCTGGCGCCCCAACCAGTACTAGAACCCAGGCTTCCAGTGCTGCAGGCGGAGGATTAGCCTAGTGAGCCATGGCACTGGCCAAATTTTAGGATTTTGATAGAGAGTACATTGGATATGTAGATTGCTTTAGGTAGTGTAGACATTTTAATTATGTTAATTATTTCAACCCATGAACAAGACTATCTTTGCATTTTTTTGTGCCCTGATGATTCCTTTCATCTGTATTTTATAATTTTCATTGTAGAGATCTTTCATTTCTTTTGTTAAACTTATTTCTAAAGATTTAAATTTTGCATAGCTATTGGGAATGAGATTTTTTTCCTGATTTCTCTTTAAGCAAGATCGTTATTGCTGTATAAAATGCTACTTTTTTTTTAAAAGATTTATTTTGTTTATTTGAAAGACAAAGTTATAGAGAGAGGTAGAGACAGAGAGAGAGGTCTTCCATCTGCTGGTTCACTTCCCAATTGGCTGCAATAGTTGGAGTTGTGCTGATCCAAAGCCAGGAGCCAAGAGCTTCCTCCAGGTCTCCCACGTGGGTGCAGGGGCCCAAGGACTTGGGTCATCTTCTATTGCTTTCCCAGGCCAAAGCAGAGAGGTGGATTGGAAGAGGAGCAGCAGGGGCTAGAACTGGCACCCATCCATATGGGATGCCGGCACTTCAGGCCAGGGCATTTACCCACTGCACCACAGTGCTGGCCCCAAAATGCTGCTGTTTTGTATATTGATTTTTATCTTGCAACTTTACCGAATTGGTTTGTCAGTTCTAATAGATTTTTGGTGGAATATTTAGATTTTTCTATGTATAAAGCCATGTCACTGTCAAACATGGATATTTTGAGTTCTCCCTTTACAATTTTGATGCCCTTCAGTTTTTCTCTTCCATAATTGCTCTTTTTTATAGAAAGCTTTTATTTAATAAATATAAATTTCATAAGTACAATTTATATAGCGGTTCTTTTCTCCATACCTGCCCTCCCACCCCCAAACCATCCCACCTTCTACTCCCTCTCCCATCCCATTCTTCATTAACGTTCATTTTTAATTATCTTTATATACAGAAGATCAGCTCTATACTAAGTAAAGATTTCAACAGTTTGCACACACACAGACACACAAAGTATAAAGTACTGTTTAAAGACTAATTTTATCATTAATTCTCATGGTACAACACATTAAGGACAGAGGTCCTAGATGGGGAGCAAGTACACAGTGATTCCTAGTGTTGATTTAACAATTGACACTCTTACTTATGACATCAGTGATCACCTGAGGCTCTTATCATGAGCTGCCAAGGCTATGGAAGCCTCTTTTTTTTTTTTAACTTTTATTTAATAAATATAAATTTTGAAAGTATAACTTTTGGGTTATAGTAGTTTTCCCCCATAACCACCCTCCCACCCTCAAACCATTCCATCTCTTACTCCCTCTCCCATCCCATTCTTCATTAAGATTCATTTTTAATTATCTTTATATACAGAAGATCAGCTTAGTATGGAAGCCTCTTGAGTCCACAAACTCCGACATTATTTAGACAAGGCCATAATCAAAGTAGAAGCTCTCTGCTCCCTTCAGAGAAAGGTACCTCCTTCTTTGATGGCCCCTTCTTTCCACCGGGAACTCACTCACAGAGATCTTTCATGTAGGTCATTTTTTGCCACAGTGTCTTGGCTTTCCACGCCTGAGAAACTCTCATGGGCTTTTTAGCCAGAGCTGAATGCCTTAAGGGCTTATTCTGAGGCCAGAGTGCTATTTAGGGCACTTGTCATTCTATGAGTCTACTGTGTCTCCTGCTTCCCACGTTGGATCATTCTCTCCTTTTTAATTTTATCAATTATTATTATCAGACACTAGTTTTGTTTATGTGATCCCTTTGATACTTTATCCTCTCTTTATCATCAATTATGAACTTAAATTGATCACTTTAACTAGTAAGCTAGCATTGGTACCTGCCAACTTAATGGGATTTGGAGTCCCATGGCAGGTTTTTAGTGTTACTCTTAGGGGTAAGTCTGAGCCCTTCAACTTCTCCTGGGGCGTCCCCTGGTGGGTACTCTTACCAGGGTATCTGAATCGCTCTAGGAATGAAAAGCACACTCTTTTTAAACATTTTTTAAAAAGATTTATTTATTTATATTGAAAGATTTTCAGCGAGAAAGAGAGAGGCCTTTCATCCTTTAGTTCACTCTCAGATGGCCACAGTGTCCAGGGCTGGGCCATGCCAAAGCAGGAGCCAGGAGCTTCCTTGGGGTTTCTCATGTAGGTGCAGGGGCTTAAGCACTCGGACCATTCTCTGTTCTCTCCCAAGGCCTTTAGCAGGTAGCTGGAATGGAAATGGAATAGCCAGGACACCAGCAAGCACCCGTGGGGTGCCAGTGTCTCAGGTGGCAGCTTTACCCACTATGCCACAGTGCCAGCCCCGAAAGGCAGACTCTGAACTGCAGCTGCTCAGGAGGAATTGGGTGGATGCTGGCTCTGGCTGTCCCCATCGTTGCTGAGAAGTGGTAGTAGTAGGTGTGGCTGTAGGACACAGGGCACTTTGCTGTGGTATGCTCTGTAGTTTATTTCTTGTAATCCCAAGCACCAGGAGAGTGATGCTGGCAGTAACTAGGGCCTAAGAAGAATGAGGCCAGGTCTAGGTCTTCTGCCTTTATAAAAATTACTTTTCCATTTGTGTTTTGGATGGGGAGAGGGAAAGGAATGCTTTTGTAGTTGAGTGCTGAAATTAGAGGGTTTTTCCTTCGTTTTAGTTTTTATCATATTTTCCCCCTGTGGAAAATGGACTCGAAAGATAAGCTTCTTTTGGTGCAGAAACATTTTCTTAACATTGATATAAAAAATTTTAAGTGACACATAAAAATTGTATGTATTTATGGGGTACCACGTGATGTTTCCATACATGCATGTGTTGTGTAATATCTAATCAGAGTAAGCATATGCATCTCCTCTAATGTTTATCATTTCTTTATGGTAAAAATACTCAAAATCCTTTCACTTCTTCTTTTAGAAAAACACGCAGTATATTGTCACTATCTACAGTTACTCTAATATGTAGCAGTACACCAGAACTTCTTACTGCTATCTAACTGTAATTTAGTCCCTGTTAAATAACTTTTCCCCATTCCTCCTTCCTATGCTGCCAGGCCTCTCACGCTTCTGTGAGTCAGTTTTTTCAGATTCCACATGTGAGGAAGATCACGCAGTTCTCTGTGCTTGGATTATTTCATTTAACATGATGACCTCTGGTTCCATTCATGTTAGTGCAGATGACAATATGCCATCCTTGGGGCCGGCGCTGTGGCACAGCAGGTTAATGCCCTGGCCTGAAGCGCCGGCATCCCATATGGGTCCCGGTTCTAGTCCTGGCTGCTCCGCTTCCGATCCAGCTCTCTGCTATGGCCTGGGAAAGCAGTACAAGATGGCCCAAATGCTTGGGCCCCTGCACCCGTGTGGGAGATCTAGAAGAAGCTCCTGGCTCCTGGCTTTGGATAGGCACAGCTTTGGCCGTTGCGGCCATCTGGGAAGTAAACCAGCGGACGGAAGACCTCTGCCTCTCCTCTCTCTGTGTAACTCTGACTTTCGAATAAATAAATAAATCTTAAAAAAAAAAAAAAGGATGCCATCCTTTCTTATGTCTGAATTATTCTCCATTGTGTATATGTAGCACATTTCTTTTTAGCCACTCATCAGTGGATGGACATAGATTGTTTCTATTGCTTGGCTCTGTGGCTAGTGCTGCAATTAAGGTGAGAGTGCAGATGTCTCTTCAACAGATGGATTTAACTCCCCTTGGACTCCTACCCTTGAGTAGGATTGCTGGATCAGATGTTAGCCCTGTTTTCAGTTTTTTGAGGCTCTTCAGCCTGTTTTTCACGGTGGCTGTACTGATTTACACCCACCAACATGTGCAAGGCTCCTTTTTCTCCACGCCTTCACCGACATATGTTACCTTTTGTGTTTGTGATAACAGGCAATCTTACTGCAGTGAGGTGAAATCTCACTGTGATTTTGGTTTTGATTTGCATTTCCCTGATGATTGGTGATGTTGAGCATTTTTCCTTTCCTTGTTGACTATTTATACGTCTTCCTTTGAGAAATATCTATGTGGATCTACTGTCCATCTTTAAATCGGATTATTATTATTATTTGCTGTTGAGTTAAGTTCCTTATTTATTTTGGTTATTAAACCCTTGTCAGATATATAAATTGCAAATATTTTATCCCATTCTCTGTGTTTCTTCTTTTTGTTGACCATTTCCTTTGCTTTTTGTTGACTGTTTCTTTAGTTTGATAAAATCCCATTTGTCTGTTTTTACTTTTGTTTCCTTGGGGTCTGATCCAAAAAAATCTTTGCCCATTCCACTGACCTGAAACATCTCTTCTGTGTTCTATTCTAGGAGTTTCATATTTTCATGTCTTACATTTGTTTGTTTAATCCATTTTAAGTTAATTTGTGTACCTGGTAAGAGATTGGGGACAGGTTGTATGTATCTAGTTTCATTCTTCCACGTGTGGATATTCAGTTTTCCCAGCACCATTTATTGAAAAGACTGTCCTTTTTCCTTGTTAAGCACCTTTGTCGATGATCAGTAATCCTAAATTAATTTCTGGGATCTCTATTCTGTTACTTGGTCTGTGTGTCTGCTTCGTACTGGCACTATGCTGTCTGGGTTACTATAGCTCTAGTATATCTTGAAATCAGATGTTGTGATACTGCCAGCTTTGTTTTATTTTGTTTGGAATCACAATTGCTTTGGCTTTTTGGAATCTTCTATGGTTCCATACAAATTTCAGTAGTATTTTTTTCTAGTTCTATGAAAAATGTCATTGATATTTTGTTGGTGATTTCATTGAAATTACTGGTACTGAATTAGGTTGGTTTTTTTGTTTTTGTTTTTTTCACTTGAACTGAAATACTCGAGAGGAGCTTCTTGGGAAGGAAAAAGGTTTGTTTTTGTTGGCAGTCGACAGCCCCATTACTGTGGTGCCAGTGGAGGCTGGCAGTCACCATTGCACGTGCAGAGAAATGATCATAGCAGCGAGCCAGGGAGCAGAGGGAGAAGCTAGGACCAGCTTGGCCTAAGCAACCAGCCCTCTTGCAAGAACTGCCTTTCGAAGGCAAGTCCCCAGTAACTTGAAGATCTCCCTGTGGGCTCAGCCCCTAACTGATTAGAACAAGTCTCTAATAATCCATCAGCCAATAGTATTAATCCATTAAACTGTTAACATGAGACTTTGAGTTTTAAATGTCTACAAGTGCTGTTTAATTCATAACAGGGCACATGGGCATTTTAACTGTTGATTCTCTCATCCATAAACATGGATATCTATCCCTTTCTTTGTGTCTGTGTCATTTTCTTCCATGAGTGCTTTATATTTTTCATTGTAGAGCTCTTTCATCTTTTTGGTTAAATATATTCTAGGTATTTTTATGTTTTCTGTAGCTATTGGAAGTGGAATTACTTTCTTGATTTTTTTTCTTCAGATAATTCATTATTGGTGTAAAGCAACACTATTACATTTTGTACATTAACTTTGTATCCTGAAATCCTGCTGTTTCACTGATAAGTTCTTACAGTTTTTGATAGTCTTTGGGATTTTCTCTATATAAGACCATGCTGTCTGCAAACACTGACAGTTTGACTGCCTTCTTTCCAGCTTGGATGCCCTGTATTTTTTTGTCTCGTGTAGGTGTTCTGGTCAGCACTTCCAGTACTGTGTTGAATAAAGTGATGGAAGGCAGTATCCTTGGCTTGTTCCCGACCTTGGAGGGAACACCTCCAGCTTTTCTCCATTTGGTCTGATGTTTCCTCTTGGTTTGGTATATCTGGACCTTATGCTCTTCCTGTACCTAATTTGTTTAGAGTTTGTTTGTTTGCTTGTTGTTGTTAAGAGTTTTCTTTCTTTTTTTAATCATGAAAAGATGTTGGATTTTGTCTTTTTTCTGCATCTGTTGAGAGGGTCATGTGATTCTTGGCCTTCATTCTGTTGATGTGGTATATCACTTTTAAAACATTTAAAAATTTTACTTAAAAATTTTAGTTTCATTTTATTTGAAAGGCAGAGGGAGAGAGAGAAATCAATCTTCCATCTGCTGATTCACTCCCCAAATGGCTACAGTGGTCAGGGCTGGGCCAGGGCAAAGCTAGGAGCCAGGAACTAACTCCAGTTCTCTCATGTGGATGGCAGGGGCCCAAGCACTTTGGCCATCTTCTGCTTTTCTAGGCATATCAGCAGGGAGCTGGACAGGAAGTGGAGCAGTCGAGACTCAAACAGATACCCTTAAGGGATGCTGCCTCACAGGTGGTGGCTTTTACCCTCCACTGCCACAACGTAACACTGCCCCAATCCTTGGTATTTCTATGGTGTCAGTCAAATTTCTGCAGTTTTATTTGCAGTTGAGTCTTCTCTCTTTCTTTCTTAGTCTAACTAAGAGTTTGTCAATTTTGTTAATCTTTTCAAAGACCCAGTACTTTGTTTCACTGATTTTTTGGTTTTTATTTGATTTCTTTCTTTTCTTAAGTTTATATTGTTTATTTGAAAGGCAGAGTTAGAGAGAGAGAGAGAGAGAGAGAGAGAGATGTCTTCAATCTGCTGGTTCACTCCCCAAATGGCTGCAACATCTGGATCTGAGCTGATCTGAAGCCAGGAGCCAGGAACTTCATCCTGGTCTACCACATGGGTGCAGGGGTCCAAGGACTTGGACCATCCTCCACTGCTTTCCCAGGCACATTAGCAGACAGCTGGACTGGAAGTGGAGCAGCTGGGACTAGAACTGGTTCCCACATGGGATGCTGGAACTGCAGGCCAGGGATTTAACTCACAGTGCCATAGCACCGGCCCCTGTATTCCAGGTATTTTTACTATGAGTTTTATTATTTCTTTGATCCCACTAATTTTGGGTCTGATTTGTTCTTGTTTTTTTGGCTCCTTGGAGTATAGCAATATATTATTTATTAGAGGTCTTCGTCTTTTTTTTTTTTTTTTAAAGATTGATTTATTTGAAAGGCAGAATGAGGGAGGGAGGGAGGGGAGAAGAGAGAGAAAGAGATATTCATCTGCTGGTTCACTCCTCAACTGGCTGCAACAGTGTGGGCTGGTCCAGGCCAAAGCCAGGAGCTCCATCCGGGTCTCCCACATGGGTTATAGGGGCTCATGTGCTTGGGCTGTCCTCTGCTGCTTTCCCAGGCACATTAGCTCTGCTCCAGTGTGGGCTGCCAGTTGTTCTAAGTGGCAGCTTAGCTCATTGCGCCACAGCACTGGCCCAGCCAACTTTTTGATATAGGCATTGATTGCAATAAAATTTCTGCTTGGTACTGTGTTTGCTATATGCCATAGATTTTTGGTAAGTTGTATTTCCATTTTCATTCATTCCAGAATTTTTTTTTTCTATTTCCTTCTTAATTTTTTTCCTGGATATATTGATTGTTCATGAGTAAGTTCTTTAAATTTTCATGTATTTCTATAGATTCTAAAGTTTTTTTCAAACTTATTTCTCATTTAATTATAGTGGATGAGAAAATATAATGTATGATTTATGTATTTTTTTAAAAAATTTATTGGTGCTTGTTTTATGAGCCCTCTGATCTGATTTATCCTGGGGATTGTTCTGCGTGCTGTTGAGAATAAAGTGTATTCAGCAAGTTTTTGGGTGGAGCATTCTGTAGATGTCTGGTGTGGTTTATCCGTTCTGTTTAACTCCTTTCTTTGTTGATATTCTGTCTAGATGATCTCTCCATTTCTGAAAGTGGGGTATTGTTGTATTGGAGTTGCTCTTTCTCTGTGGGTCTATAAATATTTGCTTTGTGGCCGTGCTTTGACATAGTAGGTTAAGCCTAACCTGTGGTGCTGGCATCCCATATAGGTGCTGGTTTGTGTCCAGCTACTCTTCTTCCAATCCAGCCCTCTGCTTATGGCCTGGGAAAGCAGTGGAGGATGGCCCAAAAGCTTGGGCCCTGCACACACATGGGAGACAAGAAGGAAGCTGCTGGCTTGCACACACATGGGAGACAAGAAGGAAGCTGCTGGCTTCAGTTCTCCTCAGCTCCGGCTGTTGTGGCCATTTGGGGAGTAAAATGAAAGACATTTCTCCATCTCTCTTTCTTTGTAACTCTACCTCTCAAATAAATAAATAAAATCTTTTAAAAAACAATTAATTATTTGCTTTACATATTTGGGTACTCTGAAATTTGATGCATATATATTTACAATCATTATTTCATAGTGCTGAATTGAACCCTTTATCATTTATAAAATGACTTCTTTGTCTCCTTTTACTGCGTTTTATTTAAAATCTATTTTATCTGATACATGCATGGATACTACTACTTTCTTTTGGATTCCATTTGCATGAAATGTCTAATTCTGTTCTCTCACTTTCAGTCTATTTGTGTAATTAGAGATAAACAAATGAATTGTCTCTCTCTCTCTCTCTCTCTCTTTTAAGATTTTGAAAGACAGAGTTACAGAGAGAGGCAGAGACAGAGAGAGAGGTCTTCCATCTGCTAGTTCACTCCCCAGATGGCCGCAACGGCTGGAACTGTCTGAAGCCAGGAGTCAGGAGTTTCTTCCGGGTCTCCCACACGAGTTTAGGGGCCCAAGGACTGGGGCTATCTTGTACTGCTTTCCCAGGCCATAGCAGAGAGCCGGATCAGAAGAGGAGCAGCTGGGACTAGAACCAGTGCCCACATGGGATGCCAAGCGCTTCAGGCCAGGGCTTTAACCACTGCACCACAGTGCCGGCCCCGAATTGTGTCTCTTTTAAAAACTATTCTGTCACTCTTTGTATTTTAGTTGGAGGATTTAATCCATTTATATTTAAGGTATTTATTGATAAGTAAGGCTTTACTACTGTCATTTTGATTCTTGTTTTCTAGTTTCATTGTACTTCCTTTCCCTTCTTTTGCTTCCTTTGTGGTTGTTCTTTTCTTTCGTAGTGTGTTTTGATTCTATGCATATTATTTTTTGGTAATTCAATTAGAGATTTTTGCTTTGTGGTTACCATGAGGCTTCTAAAGAACATCTTTAGGTTATGACAGTCTGGTTTGAAACTATTTCAATTTATGCTATTTATAAAGATAGTGAAAGAAACAAAACCATACAACTGCATTCATTCCTCCTTATATTTTGAATTCCTGCTGTCCTGTTCAACATCTTTTCATACTACCTGTGTCATATTATAATATAATAATATATATATTAGTGTAGGTATGCATTTTTTTTTTAATTTTTTTTTTTTTTTGACAGGCAGAGTGGACAGTGAGAGAGAGAGACAGAGAGAAAGGTCTTCCTTTGCCGTTGGTTCACCCTCCAATGGCCGCCGCGGCCGGCGCGCTGCGGCCGGCGCACCGCGCTGATCCGATGGCAGGAGCCAGGAGCCAGGTGCTTTTCCTGGTCTCCCATGGGGTGCAGGGCCCAAGCACCTGGGCCATCCTCCACTGCACTCCCTGGCCACAGCAGAGGGCTGGCCTGGAAGAGGGGCAACCGGGACAGAATCCGGCGCCCCGACCGGGACTAGAACCCGGTGTGCCGGCGCCGCTAGGCGGAGGATTAGCCTAGTGAGCCGCGGCGCCGGCCTATAGGTATGCATTTTTAATGATTTTTTTAGTTATGTATTTGAGAGGAAGAAACAGAGAGAAAGGTCTTCTATGCAGAGCTGGTTCACTCCCCAAATGGCTGCAGTGGCCGGAGCTGGGCTGTTCTGAAGCCAGGAGCCAGGAGTTTCTTCTGGGTCTCCCACACGGGTGCAGGGGAGAAGTTGGGAAACTCCAAAAGTAGTATCAGAGCTCAGGAAAGACTCAGTAAACAATATGGACATAAACAGGAAAAACAGCAACAGAAATGAAAACTCTAATTTAGGGGTGATCTGCATCCAGATTAGAGGAGATTTACACAAGATTATAGTGTATAAATGTCAATTCAAACTTCACAGCAAGGACTAAATGCAGAAAACCAAAGTCCCTAAATTGAGTCAATTAAGCAACTTAAAACTTAATTTTTGTCTACATACTAAAGATATGAATGGTTTATGTAACTATTTGAGCTCTCATACAGTGGTCCTTAGTCGACCTAGTCAGTGAGAGCCATCTTGTCACTTACTGTGGTCTGTGCAGCTGTCGTTCTGTGGTTCATGACAACCATCATGTCCACTTTCCATGGCTGCTGAGAGCTGTCTGTTCACTTATGATGGTGAGGGAGAGCCATCTTGTCACCTACTGTGGTCTGTGCAGCTGTCGTTCTGTGGTTTATGACAGCCATCTTATCCACTTTCCATGGCCGCTGAGAGCTGTCCTGTTCACTTGTGATGGTCAGGGAGAGCCGTCTTGTCCATTTTCCCTTCAGGTGGGGACCTGTTGCTGGTCCTGTCATCGCTCACTGTTTTAAGTTGCTTAATTGACTCAATTTAGGGACTTTGGTTTTCTGCATTTAGTCCTTGCTGTGAAGTTTGAATTGACATTTATACACTATAATCTTGTGTAAATCTCCTCTAATCTGGATGCAGATCACCCCTAAATTAGAGTTTTCATTTCTGTTGCTGTTTTTCCTGTTTATGTCCATATTGTTTACTGAGTCTTTCCTGAGCTCTGATACTATTTTTGGAGTTTCCCAACTTCTCCAAAATTTTCTCTGTGATGAGAGCCATCTTGAATCTTGCCAGTTGTCATGTTGGTACTTTCTCCACGTTTCATTTTGTTTCATGGTTTTAAAATTCTGTCATTTATCAGGTTAACTGCGCTGACCTGGACAGAGTGTGGTAACCATGAGGAGCTCTAGTCCATTCTGAGCCGAGAATTTTGAGCTCCGTTGCACAGTGAAGAGGAATAATTCTGGATAACAAGCAATGTAAAAGAGGGCTGTGACCTTTCTGTGGATTCTCTGGAGACGGATGCCGGCTCCTGAAATGACTTGGCTCTTCCTTAGGGCCTGTTGGCAGGGCATTCTCATTGAGAGGTGCAGAGCAGAGCCACCTGCTGTGCAGGGACCTACCTGAAGTTAAAACCCAGGAAGTGAGACAATAGTGTGTGCACAGCTGCTTCTCCCTGTGTGGGTGCCGGTTTGTGTCCTGGCTGCTCCTCTTCTGATCCAGCTCTCTGCTATGGCCTAGGAAAGCAGTGGAAGATGGCCCAAGTGCTCAGGCCCCTGTACCAACGTGGGAGACCCAGAGGAAGCTCCTGGCTCCTGGCTCCTGGCTTTGGATTGGCCTAGCTCCGGCCATTTTGGCCATTTGGGGAGTGAACCAGCAGATGGAAGACCTCTCTCTCTGTCTTTTCCTCTCTCTATATGTAACTCTGCCTCTCAAATAAATAAATCTTTAAAAAAAATGTCAGCACAGTTTGGTGAGACCACAGGTAGCCCACAGCAAGGTCCCTGGCCAAGGGATTGTGAAAGCTTTAGCAACTGACAGTCCTTTTCAACTCAGTAACTGGAGCAATTAGAACTTGTTTGAGATCATCAAAAATCTGTTGGTTATTAGAGATGAAATTTTTCTGTAGGGACACAGAATAGAGCCCCGTGCAGAAGACCAGGCTGCTCACTGGTGGCTTCTCATGGCCCTGCTTCTGTTTCCTTTCTGACTTTACCTGCCTACCCCTGAGTTCTCACGGGTGCTGCTGCAGCTCTTCCCGGAGCTGGCACGAGGGAAAACAAATCCTCTTTTGCTCAGTGCCGGCCGTCTTTCCTGAGGACAGCAGTGGCAGGAGCGGACCACTGCCATCGTGGAGAATGTACAACCCAGGTTACGGGGACAGAGAGTGTGTTCTGTCATCCTGGCTCCTTTTGACTTCTGCTTGCCTGTAAACTTCGTGAGGAGTCCACTGTTCAGACACACAGAGCTGACTGGGAGGCGTGCCTGACAGCAGGTAGTCCCGCGGGGACTCAGGGCTCTCAGGAGGAGCAGGGTGAGCACTCGAGGATTGAGAGGATCTTGAAGTAGGTCTTCTGGCTTCTGGAAGGATTATTTCATTTTCCATATATAGTTTTTGCAAGTGATTTTTTTTTCTGTAAGAATGTTAAATCAGTATATACTTAATTACACTTACATTGTCCCAAATAATACCCGGTAGCCTGAAAGAATACAATTTTTACCCCTCTTCAGAATCTGATTGGTGATCTAATGGCAGTTTGTCCAGTGGTCGCTGAGTCGTCGGGTGCTGGAGAAGAGTGGGAAGGGAGACAGCTCATTGGAAAGGCTTCTCCAGAAAATGGGGGCCTTCGCAGCATCTCCCTTCTTGAAAGTGTTAGTCAGGAGACTTGTCTGTGCCAGTGGTTACTAAGGCAGAACCCCTGAAGATCGGGCTTGGTTTGGACCAAGAGAGTCAGTTTCTCCAGTGGTTCTGTGGGGTCTGAGGGGGAGCGCGTGGGAGGAGAATGACTTTGTTCACACTTGGTTACAGTCGAGGGAGCGTGCAGAAAGGAGCAGTCTGTGACACCTTGTTGTCTCAGGGAGAGAAAACACCACCTGCAGCTTCTGATGGCTTCGACTTTGCTTTACTTAGTGTCTTTTCATATAGGGTCGGTGTGTTACTCCACAAGCAGTTGGATGTGAGGGGATTCTGTTGTGGCACAACAGAACCACGTGGGTGGGTGATTTCATCCAAGGCACCCCTCTGCTTTGTGTTTTTTAGAATGTCGTTCTTTCAGGAGGCTCCACAATGTTCAGGGATTTTGGACGTCGATTGCAGAGAGATTTAAAAAGAGTGGTGGACGCCAGGTTAAAACTAAGTGAAGAGCTGAGTGGCGGCAGAATCAAGGTAGGAGACCAGGAACCATATGGGTGCTAATGAAGTGAGTTTCTGCACCGGCATTGGCTGGGCTCTCTCTCCTGACACAGAGCTGAAGGAGCTCGTCTTTCATGAAAGAAAAACAGATTGCAGCACTTAGCCATGCTGAGAAGTTGCAACGGAGTTTTGCTGCCTGAACTCGTTCCAAACATGTAGTTAAAACTGATGCACCTAGTGATGCAGCAACGGCAGTTTCATGCACCCGCCACGCCACGTCGCCAGCAGATTGTGTGTGTGTGTGTGCGTGCGTGCGTGCGTGTGTGTGCTGTAAGAGATCGGGCATGTCATATAATGACACTGTCCCAAGGAGACAGAGTTAATTTATAGTAAGGGTCTAAGGATCTTTAGTATCCTTTGGAAATGTTCTCATTAAACAAAAATAACTAATATTGTCAGGGAGGTGAGACGTGTTCCTCCAGTTAACAAACTGCTGGTTTTAGTTAGACATCTAACCAAGATTGTGCTTGGTAGGGGAAGTGGGAACAAAGAAGCGAGCCCCCTGAGACAGAGCCAGCTGGCTGGGAAGGGGCAGTTCCTTCAGTGTTTTTGGAATGGCTAGCTGTTTCTTAGTGTGTGTGCTGCCCAAGTGGGGACTCAGAATTATCTCTACAGTGCTAAAACATCTATCTCATTTGGGCAAAAAAAAAAAAAAAAAAAAAAAAAAAAAAAAAAAAAAAAAAAGAAGGAGAAGAAGAAAAGAAAGAAATGATTGAGGGTAGTTGCTTGGGTCTTTCACTTACTGTAGGGCTTTGTTGTGTGAAGGTGCCCTCTGCGGGCTGTGCCTGCCTCGTTTCTTTGAACCACCCAGGTCTGGAGCGATGGGGGCCGGCGGGGAGGACGTTCCTTGCAGAGGCAGCATGCGTGTAGTTGGTGCCACTGCAGGAGAATGCACATGTGAGGGGGAGGCCTTCTGCCATTAAGAGGGAAGGAAGACCCAGGAGGGATGCTACCCTGTTAGCCAAAAGATTACTTGAATAACAATTCACGTGTACCCTTGGACTAAACGTAGATTACTTTATTTCCAGCCTAAGCCTGTGGAGGTTCAGGTGATAACACATCATATGCAGCGCTATGCCGTGTGGTTTGGAGGCTCAATGCTGGCTTCCACCGTAAGTCCTTTCAGGTTGTTGCATAATTTCATTTCTGCAGCCTCTGTTAAGTGTGACTAAATAGGACAGATCTTCAAAAACTTCATACAAAATGCATGCTGTGAAAAACTTGCATGAATTAAAAAAATTTTTTGTAAGCAAATAAGCTTTCAATTCCATTTTTCATGAATTTAATGTATCCTCTATTGTTTAGAAAGGTTATATAGTGCATGTTCTAGTTATGTGGCTATAAATAGACACATACTTAATTCTGTAAGATTGGACATAATTTAATGATCACTTAAGTTGCATAGCTAATTTGCAAGTATTCTTGCTAGGGGTTGTAGATAACATGAGTAAGTGAAATAAAAAATAAATCTTGAATTATTAATTCCAGTGATTTTCCTAATTAATTTTTCAAATTTGTTAGTAACTGACACCCTGTCAGCATGGGGCCTGCATATAGTGGGCTCTAGATAAACAGAGGGTGAATACGTCTTTAAAAAATGAGATAACTAGTGTGTCAGAGAGGTCAGAATCCTATCAGAGTGGTTTGGAGAGAGAGGAAGTCTAGGGTAAGGAGAGCTTCTCGTTCGCTTAATAGTTTATTTCTGAACTAGTCAAGTTTCCTTCTAACTGTTGCCTCTGGCAGCCGGAGTTTTTTCAGGTCTGCCATGCCAAGAAGGACTATGAAGAGTACGGCCCTGGCATCTGCCGTCACAACCCTGTCTTCGGAGTCATGTCTTAGTGTCCGCCGGGATTATCGTTCGATCGTGCCATATTGGGGAGCAAGTGTCCTTCGGAACCCAGAGAAGAGTGCAGTTTCTGTACATAACAGCGTCCGGTGTTGGTGTCCGAGCAGTGTGCGTGCATTGCCCAGTGCATGAGGCACAGTGCAGAGTCTTTTCAGTACAAGCCATTTATTTATGTGCCGACTGTTGTATGCCCGTTCCTTTCTCCCTCACACCCCACTTCCTGCTCCCCCCATTTTCTCTCCTCCTCGCCACCCGAGCTTCTAGTTGACAGATGCAGTTCTGAAGGGATTCAGATGCGACTGGAAAAATTGTTAGGGGAGAAAACACACTAGAAGATGGTGTGGAATCGTTCACCCCCAGGAAATGATGGGGGTTGTAAACCCTTTTCCTCCCAGCCTATTTTTGTAAATAAAATGTTATAAACTTGAAATACAAATCGATGTTTATATTTCCTATCATTTTGTATTTATGGTATTTGGTACAACTGGCTGATCCTAAGCACGAATAGATATTGATGTCATGGAGTGCTGTAGTTTAAGTTTCTAACTGTGAGGCATGTCCTGATATATTTATAGGCAGACAATAAAACAGAGAAACAGAGCAAACTTTGTTTGCCACGTTTGCTAGAAAATGATTATACTTTATTGGAGTGACATGAAGTTTGAACACTAAACAGTATTGTATGAGAATTATTATAGATAATGTATCTTTAGTTTTTTGTTTGAATTTCCTGGAATTGTTTTATAGAAGATGATGGTTTGTTTTGGTGAGTGTTGGATGAAATACTACCTTGCACTATTGTAATAAAAGCTGTTAGAATCTTTATAAATTTTTTTTTCTGTAGTGCGGTGGTCTTTGGTGTTCTGCTTTCTGCCTTTTTTTTTTTTTTAAGATTTATTTTTATTTATTTGAAGGACAGAGTTACAGAGAGAAGTAGAGACAGGGAGAGAGGTCTTTCATCTGCTGATTCACTCCCCAAATGGCTGCAATGGCTGGAGCTAAGCCAATCCGAAGTCAGGAGCCAGGAGCTTCTTCTGGGTCTCCCACGTGGGTGCAGGGGCCCAATGACCTGGGCCATCTTCTACTGCTTTCCCAGCCATAGCAGAGAGCTGGATCGGAAGTGGAGCAGTGGGACTGGAACTGGTGCCCATATGAGATGCCAGTACTGCAGGCAGCGGCTCTACCTGCTACACCACAGCGCCGGCCCCTGTGCTTTTTTATTTTATTTTTTTAAAGATTTATTTATTTTATTTGAAAGAGTTAGAGCAAAAGAGGGAGACAGAGAACGAGAAAGGATAGAGATCTTCCATCTGCTGGTTCACTCCCCAAATGGCTGCCAACAGCCAAGGCTGGGTCAGGCTGAAGCCAGGAGCTTTTTCTGAGTCTCCTACATGGGAGCAGGGGCCCAAGCACTTGGGCCATCTTCTACTGCTTTCCCAGGTGCATTAACAGGGAGCTGGATCAGAAAATGTGGAGCAGCTGGGACTCGAACTGACACCCTTATGGGATGCTGGCGTTGCAGACAGTGGCTTAACCTGCTGCGCCACAGCACCTACTGCATGGTTTTGCTTTTTTTTTTTTTCCATTGTTGTTTGTGAAACAGAGCAAGACAGAGAGCTCCCATTCACTAATTCACTCCCCAAATGCCTGAAACAGTTGAGAGGTAGGGTGAAGCCAGGAGCTGGGACCTCAATCCAGATTTCCCACGTGGGTAGCAGGAACCCAATGACTTGAGCCATCACCTGTTGCCTCCCAGGATCTGCATTAGCAGGAAGCTGGAATGGGGACCTGGGGATGGAACTCAGGCCCTCTGATATGAGATGGCAAACTGTTAGGACAGACACCCACCCCTCCATAGTTCTTTCAAAGACTATTGAAATTTGATTTGATGATTAATGTCAAATTTGTGGAAGCAAATTTTTAAAAATGATTTATTTATTTATTTGAAAGGCAGAGTTAAGGGGGCTGGGGGAGGAGAGACACACACAGAGATACCTTCCTCCATTGGTTACTCCCCAAGTCTGAGCCAAGCTGAAGCCAGGAGCTTGGAACTCCATCTGGGTCTCCCACAGGAGTGGCAGAGGCCCAGGTACTTGGGCCATCATCTTCTGTCTTCCCAGGTGCATTATCAGGAGTTGGATCAGAAGTGGAACAGCTGGGACTCATACTGGCGCTCTGATACAGGATGCCAGTGTTGCAAATGGTGGCTCAGCTTGCCGTGGCGCACCCCCCCCACCCCCAGGAAATTTCTTAAAATGATGTGAACTGCTTGTTCCCCAGTGACCACTTCACCAGTGGGAGACATGGATGATAAACATGTTGGAAATGTGTTGCTGTGGATTCATTCTGAGAGGAGAAGCATGGTGGGGGCAAGAGGCGCGGAGCCACGACACAGACACTGGGAGTCCAGAAGTTGGGTGGAAGCAGGCTAGAGGCGGGCAGATCGCAGACTCGTTTATTCACTTGGTGCAGCAGCTTATATAGCAGAGGCAGCCAATCCGGTCAAGGACCGGTTTATGCCGTAACCAATCACTGCCTGCTGCTAGGCAGGCTCCTTTGCCAGGTGGGTTCCACTGTCATTTTCTGAGTAACTGAAGGTGTGTCTTGCTCGCTCGCCAGTGCCGTCTTGGCGTGGCCTTCTCATTTCACCACAGAAATGTTTTTTGGACTGTGGGTATAGTGGAGTGGTGTTCCGCATGATTTCATAACTTTAAATGTAACTACTCTGACATTTGCTGAGGAGATTGCCGGCTTGAAAGGAAATTTGTTAAATTAATAGATTTAAGTTTACTCCAGTTTTTCATATCCTTATAATTATGTTACCTTTAAACTGTTAGTTATGGTGTTCCTTATAAGTTGGGAGGTATGTTTAACTGTTAGAAAATTTGCCTTCATAAATGTTAGATTCTAGTATTTAAGTTTAAAAACAAGATTAGGAACAATAAACTCAGCAGTCTGCCTTACCTGTGGTCTCACTTTGTGTGATTTTATTTACCTGCAGTGGGGGCTGAAGATACTATCTGGAAAATTCCAGAAATAAACAGACTACATTCACATAACTTTTAATAAGTGTGTTATATTTTATATTTTAACTCTATTATTAGTCATTGTAAAGCTCTTACTGTGCCTAATTTATAAATTTTATTATCACAGGTATGTATGTATGTTTAGGAAGAAAATATGTATGTTTTGGTATTACATATGTATAGGCATATACAATACCAACATTCAGGCATCTGCTAGAGGTCTTAGAAATATCCCCCTCAGACAAGGGGGCCGTTGAGTTTGGTGAGCCTTCAGGGCAGTTCCTTCCCCCTCCCCTGTATTGTCATTGACCCCCCTGCTCAATGTCTACTCGAGAGTCTGATGCCAGTTGGTTCTTCCAGACAGATTGTTCCTCTGTATTCCCTCTGGAGTTTGCTCCATCTTTGGTCATCTGGACTTTGCACAGTGAGTGCTCTCGTTTCTGCCTCTGCTATGGGTCTGTGTTGGCAGGTGCTTTGGTGCTTTGGTAGCCCTCGTACAGACTTCTGTGTGTCAGCATCAGTACGGACATTGGTTAAACCAGAGCTGATAAAACCTGATCTCAGACCACACAACATCTAACGCTTCTGTCTTCCTTGTATGAAACAAGGTTGTTTCTGAGATTTTACTTAAGTTTGGCAGTTTTTTTTTTTAAAAGATTTTTTATTTATTTATTTGACAGGTAGAGTTTACAGGATCATGATGAGAGCATTCTGTTTTAAACAAGATCTGCAGGGCAGCATGGTCCATTAGAACATGGCTTGCATAATTCTGTGGTTCTCAATCCTGGCTGAGACCCATCCCACACTAAATGAATCAGAGTGGGCTTGGGGATGGGGAGTGGCAGGAGGGTTAGGGAAGCCATCTGTGTTTTGCTTTTTATTTTTAATCTCTTTAGGTGATGCCAATCCGTATCTAGATCTGCAGACTCTGATGAGCAGAAAGGAGGGCTTTTGACTCGGGGAGATCTGAGCATGAATTCTGGCAGTTCATTAGGCAAGTGCTGTCTTACTGTGTTTCCTCAGCTGTCTGAGAATTGCAATGGCCCCATTACCATAGTAGATTGGAATTAATGTTTTTGTTTATTCAAGAAACCTTCCACATACTGTGGGTAGCAACGAACTGGGATTCTGCACAGTGCATTGGCCACATTATAAGGAGCAGAAAGGGGTGGACATTGGGATGCAGTGAGTTAAGCCGCTGCTTGGAATGCCCACGTGAGTCCCTGAGTTCCAGTCCTGGCTCCTCTGCTTTGACACAGCTTCATGTTCATGTATACCCTGGGTGGCAGCTGGTGATGGCTCAAGTACTTGGACCCCTGCCATCCACGTGGGAGTCCTGGATGGAGTTCCTAGCTTGTGGCTCCTACCTGGCCCAGTCCTAGCCGTGGTAGGCATTTGAATAGTGAATCATTTGTGCTCTTGCTCTCTCTCTCTCTTTGTCTTTCAAATGGAAATAAACACTTTTTTTTTTTTTTTTAAAGAAAACACTGGGAGCAGGCATTGTGGCATTGCAGGTTAGGTGCCACTTGGTACACCTACATCCTGTGTTGGAGTGCTGGTTTGAGTCTCAGCTGCTCCACTTCTGATCCAGCTTCTTGCTAATGCACTGGGAGGCAGCAGATGATGGCTCAGGCACTTGGGTCCCTGTCACTTATATGGAAGACCTGAATGGAATTCCTGGTTCCTGGCTTCATCTTGGCCCAGCCTTGGCTGTTGCACCCATCTGGGGAGTGAACCAGTGGATGGAAAATCTTGCCATCTGTCCCCTCCTTCACCCTCCTTTCTCTGTCACTCTGTCTTTCAAATAAATTAATTAAAAAAAAAAAAGGAAAAATGCTCTGAGTTAGGCTGTCAATTTTTAGAAAACCTGCATATACTTTTTTCAGGTTGACTTAATTACTGCTAGATCATATTATAGTAATGAGTTAAGTATTACTAGAGTTGACAGATAGTCAACTTTGTAGGGCAGAGATGTCTTACAACTTCAAGTGAACAGTTTTCCATTTAATCAGTACACTGTTTAACAAATATCTCTAAGATTGTAAGTCAACAGTATTTAAAACTACTGAAACAAACCTTTTAATAATACAGAAAGTTTGTCTTATTTAACAGATTTAGACATAAACTTCATGATGATAAAATATAGGAACAGCTTTAACTTTAAAAACCTGGCATGGTTTAACCATTTCATAGTGTATGTATATTTCAGTAAATCTAAAATATGTATTTATTTGAGAGAGAGACCTCCCGTCTGCTGGTTCACTCCCCAGATGTCCACAATGGCCAGGGCTGGGCCAGACCAAAGCCAGGGGCCTAAGCACACGGGCCAGCTTCTGCTGCTTTTCCAGGCCATCAGCAGGGTGCTGGGTTGAAAGTGGAACAGATGAGACTTGGATCAGTGCCCATCTAGGATGCCAGTGCTGCAGGCGGTGGCTTTACCCATTATGGCACAATGCCATCTCCTATATTTCAAAACATGCTATACATGGTAAATGCATCCAGTGTTGTCTGTTAATCTAAAATCTGGCAACTGATAACAGGAATATTTGCTAACATCATCTCTGTAACAAGACATGATGAATATTGCAGAGTTGTTCTTTGCAGTGCACCTGTGGGACTAGCTGCTTAGCTTTTAAAAGTGGAGATATTAACTCCTGAGGGCTTTGGTTTCTGTAAGGACATGAGGCTTATGATTTTGTTTCTACATACACAGGGCACAGGGAAAAGAATAGGGAGAGCGATGGAAGCTGTTGGAGTGGAAAGGGGAGATAATGACTTGATCAAGGCCCCTGAGGAGTCGAGAGGCAGAACCCCTGAGTACAGGGTGAGGCAGGAGAAGCCCAGAAGGCACTGGTGCTCCCAGTGGGGCTCATGCACGTGGTTGGGGGAACGGGAAGGAGGCAGAGTTGGGTTGTCGTCAGGTGAGTGTGATGACAGGGCAGATCTGTGTGGCTGAAGTTCAGGTAGGCTGAGCAGCAAGGGGGAATGAGAGTTTGGCAAGGTTAGGATGTTTGTAAGATTTCAGCGGCAGAGCACTTCTCAGCAGTAACAGGTTCATTGTGGTCATCATGTAGAAGTTGAATCTGCGAAAGAATTTAGGGGATTTGGATAGGTCATAAGACTGATCCAGTTGCTGAAGTCCTAGATGAGCATGGGAGATGGCCACAACATCAGAACTTTGCTAAGTGCTGATTCTGCGTGACCTTATTTAATCTTTTTTTTTTTTTTTTTTTTTTTTTTAAGAGGTAGAATTACAGACAGTGAGAGGGAGAGACAGAAAGGTCTTCCTTCCTTTGGTTCACTCCCCAAATGGCCGCCACGGCAGGAGCTTTGCTGATCTGAAGCCAGGAGCCAGGTGCTTCCTCCTGGTCTCCCATGTGGCTGCAGGGGCTCAAGGACTTGGGCCATCTTCCACTGCTTTCCCAGGCCACAGCAGAGAGCTGGATTAGAAGAGGAGCAGCCAGGACTAGAACCGGAGCTCATACGGGATGCTGGCACCGCAGGTGGAGGATTAACCTACTGCACCACGGTGCTGGCCCCAACCTTATTTAATCTTAACAACTGTGAACTTGGTATTACTGTGCCTGATTTACCAGAGGGGAGCCTATGGCCAAAAGTAATTCAGTTACATATCGAGACTACACAGCTGGGGAGCAGAGAAGTGCTGTGTCAGTGCATTGACTTTTTTCCATGTTACAAAACAAGCAGATAAAAAGACAGTTGTTAATCTAAGCTCTTAGAACCAGAATGAGATCCTCGTGCAGGTACTGTGCAGGCTAGTCTTTATTACTATGTTATGAAGCAAGTGTGTCTTAAAAGCCTCCTTCACCACAGTTGTGTTAAAAATGACTCATGAACTATATTACCTTTAGGAATTGCATTTGTTTGTTTGTTTATTTTAATATTGATGTATCTGAAAGGCAGAATGAGAGAGAGAGGGAGAGACAGAGGAAAAGATCTTCCATCTGTTGGTTTACTCCCTACATGGCTGCAATGGTTGGGGCTGGGCCAGCCCAAAGCCAGGAGCCCTGGAACTCCATCCAGGTCTCCCAACGTGGATAGCAGGGGTCCAAGTGTCTTCTGCTGCTTTCCCAGGCACATTAGAGAGCTGGATTGGAAGTGGAGCATCTGGGACTTGAACTGGTGCTCCTATGGGATGCTGGTGTCATAAGTGGTGCCTTAACTCTCTGTACCATAACAGACCTAGGCACTGATGTCCTTGAAAATAGGAGCCCCTAGATGCTGGCACTGTGGTGTAGCGAGCGGGTAGAGCCGCCACCTGCAGTACTGGCATCCCTTAGGAATGCCGGTTTGTATCAGCTGCTCTACTTCCTATTCAGTTCCCTGCTATTGTGCCTGGGGAAAACAGCAGATAGCCCAATTACTTGGCCCTGCCAGCTATGTGCGAGACCCAGGTGAATTTCGTGGCTCCTGGCTTTGGAATAGCCAGAGCTGGCTGTGCAGCCATCTAGGGAGTGAACCAGCAGATGGAAGAACTCTCTCTTTTCTCTCCCTCTCTCTCTAACCAAATTTCAAAATAATTAATTTAAAAAATGCTGGAGTCCTATGTTGCTTATCTTTGTACCCCTGGGGTCCTCACGGTGCCTTGTACATGGTAAGTGCTCAGTAAGTAGTTCTTAAATTACATTTGTGTTCAATAAAAAGCATTACATGATAGGTAACCTTAGATGAGAGCCAGATATTGAGTATCTGGGATTTTAATTATCTTAAGAGTTTTAGTGGTCTTATAAAATCTCTTTAAGTTTTGGCTCCAGTAGATGTTTTATGTTCCTGAAAAGTAGATGATGGAGCTTGTGGGGTGCCGGCACGTGGCTGTGCGTGGCCTTCCTCCACACTGGCTGCCATGTGCAGTGTGACCTTTCACCGAGAGACCTACCCTACAGAAATCTTGAAGACACATGTGTGTTTTATACAACTCAGAATACATATGAACTATGAGCTCATGGGTGATGGGAGTACAGAGCGTTTTGTGATTGATTCGTTCCGTATGGCCCCTCCCTTCTATCTTATTTGTAAAAATCATGGTTGTGCCAAATAAAGCTTGTGAGATTCATCAAGTGCACAGCTTATTTAAAGCCACAGAGAGCCCCATTACGAATATTTGTCTGTTAAATAATTCTTAAAGAATATTTCATAACATTTATTTTTAAATAACAGCCTTATTAAATAGAAATGTAAATTGGCAAAGTAATTGCATGTGGCTCTGGCAATTATATCAGTTTCTCTTGATCAAATAGAAGTAAATCTTTTTTTCCATTTTTTTTTTTGTTTAAGGTATACAAACGTTATGCATTTCATAAATACAAATTTAGGAACATGGTGAATCTTCCCACCCTACCCTCTCTCCCACCTGCACTCCCTGTTTTACTAAGATCTATTTTCAATGAACTTTATACATATAAAATTAACCCTACACTAAGTAGAGAGTTCAACAAATAGTATGAAAAGAAAAGAAAAACTGTTCCTCAACAGTCAGGACAAGGGCTGTTCAAAGTCATCACTTCCACTTCCACTTCTTAGTTACCACAGGTCAGGGAGAACTTCTAGTATTTGTCCTTTGGGGACTGGCTTTTTCACTAAGTGTAATGTTTTCCAGTTGCATCCATTTTGTTGCAAATGACAGGATTTTTTTTTTTTTTACCGCTGTGTAGTATTCCATGGTGTACATATTCCATAATTTCCTTATCCAGTCTTCAGCTGACGGGCATTTGGGTTGTTTTCCTATTTAGCTCTTGTGAATTGAGCTGCAATAAACATGGGCGTACAGGTAACTCTTTCATATGCTGATTTCATTTCCCTTGGGTAAATTACCAGGAGTCTGGTGGCTGGGTCATATGGTAGGGCTATCTGTATTCAGATTTCTGATGTATCTCCATCTGTCTTCCACAATGGCTGTACCACTTTACATTCCCACCAGCAGTGGATTAAGGTACCTCTTTCCTCACATCCCTGTAGAAACAAATCTTTTTTTTTTAACTTTTATTTAATGAATATAAATTTCCAAAGTATGGCTTATGGATTACAATGGCTTCCCCCCCATAACGTCCCTCCCACCCGCAACCCTCCCCTTTCCCACTCCCTCTCCCCTTCCATTCACATCAAGATTCATTTTCGATTCTCTTTATATACAGAAGATCAGTTTAGCATACATTAAGTAAAGATTTCAACAGTTTGCTCCCACACAGAAACATAAAATAAAAAATAATAGATGATTTTTTAAATGATGATGAAATCAGATCAGACCTATTGTCATGTTTAATCCCAGTGAGAGTCAAGTTGGGAATTGATAATTTCTTCTTCTTCTTCTTCTTCTTCTTCTTCTTCTTCTTCTTCTTCTTCTTCTTCTTCTTCTTTTTTTTTTTTTTACAGAAGATCAGTTTAGTATACATTAAGTAAAGATTTCAACAGTTTGCACCCCCATAGAAACACAAAGTGAAATATACTGTTTGAGTACTCGTTATAGCATTAAGCCTCAATGTACAGCACATTAAGGACAGAGATCCTACATGCAGAGTAAGTGCACAGTGACTCCTGTTGTTGACTTTACAAATTGACACTCCTGTTTATGGCATCAGTAATCTCCCTATGCTCCAGTCATGAGTTTCCAAGGCTATGGAAGCCCCTTGAGTTCTCTGACTCTTATCTTGTTTAGACAAGGTCATAGTCAAAGTGGAGGTTCTCTCCTCCCTTCAGAGAAAGGTACCTCCTTCTTGAAACAAATCTTTTTTAAGACAGGAAAAGAAAGTAGGTTGATCTTGGTATAATTATGAAGGGTTTTAAAAATTTTTTTAATTAGTAGTTCTGTACCCTGCCTTGTTACTCAGAAGTAAGCTGCTGTTTATTCCCTACAGAGTGACTTCTCAGTTTCTATTTCATTTTTAATTTGAGGTGCTGTAGATAACCCTCTCTTCCTCCCTCCCTCCCTGCCTCTCTTTCTCAGTATGTGTATATATGCATGTGTTTTTAATCATATATATGTATAGTTCCTAAGTTAATGTATACTACTCAGAATTTCAGTTTTGTAATTGGTAAGAGATGAATGTGGCCTTATATTTTTTAAATTAATTATTACAAACCTGAGACTTGATGTCAAATCAAATTTAAATGACAGAGGCTTGGATGTATTTCCACTATTTGGGGATCAGATCAGATGTGGTCAGCGATGCGAGCTCCATTTAATTCACTCTTGGCCACATTTGCACCTGCTCTAAATGAGTTCTGAAGAGCTTCCCATCAGACACACTTTGGCAGTCTTTCTGGCCTGTGATTGGCAGCAGTGACCTCAGGGCAGTCTTTGATGAGCTGCATCATGGTCATTTGCTCGTAGTAGAGCGGCGGAGCCTGTGGGCGGAGCAGAAAGCAGGCCCTGCGGAATCCTGAGTTCCAGCTGGCATTGCTGTGGGCTTGCCTCTGGTGCTGGCCGCTCTGAGTTTTCCCTAGTCTGTCCCTTTCCTTTTCTGTGTCCGGTGAGAGGATGACAGCACGCACCGGGCACCGAGAGGCATAGGACCCCACGTTGTCGAGTAACTCAGAGAACGAGGGTTGGTTGGAAATGGGCCCTGAGGGGTGACCTGGATACCCCACTGTGGAGGAAAGTGGACGAGAGGCCACAGGCCCCTGCACGACTCCGGAGTGGGGCCGGCTTCAGAACTCTGGTCTTTACCCCGAGAACAGGGTCCCTAGACACAGAGATTTTAGACGGAAGAGTGGATGGTCAGATTTGTGCCACATCAAAAGCAGACCTACCTAGGAGCTCTGAGGCAGTTTCTTCTCCAGCGTGACCGAGCAGACCTGCCACCGGAACAGGCAGCTGGCTGGCAACGCTGCCCTGGAGCTCCGTGACGGGCGGTGTTGGGTAAAGGTTACCAGCGCCTAGGAGATCGGGCGCTTCGGCGGTGCGGGCTGTGGGTCTCCCTCCACAGCAGGGCTGAGGTTCGTGGAGGGTGTGAGAAGGGAGTTGGAAGTCAGAATGGCCAGGTGCTCAGGTGAACACAGGCAATGGGCTTTTTGCATGTAGGATAATGGAATATATAGCTAATGATATAGTCAGCTTTTAGTTTTACAATTCAAAGTACCAGCCAGATTTCTCTTGCTGAAGTTAGAAGTAGTCTTTTTCTTCCCTCACTATGCTTTATTTACAGAAATTAAAAAAAAAATTATTAGAGAGCAGGCGAGAGAATGTGAGAGCGAGAGAGCTGTCACCCACAGTGGCTCACTCCCCAGATGCCCACCGCGGCCAGGGCTGGGCTGAGGCTGAAGCCGGGAGCTGGGAACATAATCCAGGTCTCCCTTGTGGGTGGCAGGAGCCCAATTACTTGATCCATTACCACTGCCTCCCAGGTCTGCCTTAGAGGAAGTGCTGTCAGGAGCAGACGCAGGTACATTGATATGGGTGTGGGCATCTTAGCATCCTAAATGCCATCCCATGTGCTTTCTTCATTTTGAAGAAAAAAAGCGACAGATTTGTCCATGATGAGAATTCACAAGCTAGTCGAGAGCTTTCTTTGTAGCACAGTGTGGAGAAGGAGCAAGATGTACATAATAATTAGAAATAAGCTGACCAGCTAACCAGAGAAATAAGCTTGTGAGCTATAAAGGTACAATAACTAACTGCTTTTCTCTGCT